>NW_006380021.1:0-1542 GCF_000327345.1 Myotis davidii
GCCTGCAGCCAGGGGAAGGAAGGCCCTGATCAGGCCTGATCACTGGCCAGGCCTAGGAATTTCATGCGCCAGGCCTCTAGTAGAGTTAATATTAGCCATAATGACAGAGCTTTCAATATTCTAAGACCAAATTCATTTTACAGCTCTATGGTTAGTTGTAACAGTGATAGTTCCTGTAAAATTACATTAATATATATATTTTACTAAATGTGTAAAACATTTGTTCAGATAATTTTTGCTCATAATTTTAATAGTCTTCACCATTTCCATTAATCAATGACAGATAGAAATAACAAGAAATGCTATTCATATTTGAACTATGTCTGCTCTGAATTGTGCTGGATATATACATACACATTCATGTACAAGGTATTCAGTTTTAATTCATTTCACCTTCATCTGACAAAAGATATCTTCATGTTGACTTTTTGACACAATGACTAAGAACACTAGTGTCTTTTCCCCTTTTATTAACCATTCAGTTAAAGGAAAAGTTTTCAGAAACACTATCCCAAAGGAAAAATAATAATTGGTGATAGATGAAGAGCAAGTGTTATCTATATTGAATGTAGTTTATTTTATAAGAAGACATTTAAAAACCTAGTATCTAATTGTTATTCAATTTGCATATGCAACTTCACTTCCATTGTGTAAATTAAATATAAGCAATTAATTTATTTTCTTTATGATAAAATTCAGACAACATAAAATGTGAAGTTAGGTTTCATTTATTTTTATCTGCATCTCAGTGTGAGGTATAAAACAGGTTATTCTCACTTTGCAAGTAGAGAAATCAATGGAAAATATTATTAATGATTATAATATATCTCAACTCCTTGTGATTTCTTACATATAGTTTGATCTTGTATCTTAGCACAGGTATCTGAACAAAAGAGCACAACTAAAACACAATAGATTTGTCTTGAGACTTCTTTTGGGCTCAAGGAATTGATACAAAATAATTAATGAATTATGTAACCATAAGTAAGTAATCTATCCAATCTGGGTGTTTAATCCTCATCTATTAATTGGTGATAACACCTAAATCAATAGATTACAAAAATAAAATTATTAGCCAATATAGAAGAGCTGTCCTAAGGGAAAAGCCTTCAAATGCTAACATATTGTTAAAACAAAGTTTGTTTTCTTTCTGACTGCTAGGGTGGGCCCATCCAAACTTTTCTTTTCATCCTCAACCACTTAAATCTTCCATCTCTATGCTTTTTCCTAGCTCTACTCTGACACAAAGGCCTTTTTTCTTCTTTGCAATCCAAATTCTTTCTATTCCTCATGACTCATTGCATTTATGTCTGTCTTAATTTTTCTATCTGCATTCATCTCTTTTATTACAATCCCACTATCTTGTTTTAGTCAAAAACAAAGTTGCTGTCTTTTTTTAGTAAGATTAATGTTTTTTACTCTAATTATAGTGAGACAGATTGGTAAAAGAGTTCCATGTTTACTTTATTTCATTCTCTATTCATATACTGATTGAGTATTTATTAAGCGTCTGCTGGGGTCCAGCCCCAGTGGGTCCAGGGG
>NW_006380022.1:0-1536 GCF_000327345.1 Myotis davidii
GCATCATAGTGACCGGTCCTTCTGCCATTTGGTCGATTTGCATATAGGATACGTACAAAGTAACCTGAAGCACCTGGAGATATACCTAAAAGATGGGAAATATGGAAAAATGGCCTCTTAATTGCCAAAATGAAGACTCAATTAGTTCCTACCCTAAAGTTTTGCACTTGACTTATATAATAACTTAATGGCTCTTCACTTGGAACCTGCTCAATGTTGCTTTACATCATCTAACAATCCTGGTGAGTCTGAGTTTTCAGGCAGGAGCCTATTAGAAAGGAGAAGAGGCTGGCAAGAGCGGGCATGCTGACAACAGTGAGGCCTGTTAGCGACAACCTCAAGAAACCTCACAATCTGGAAACATTCTGTGTTTGTGCTACATGCACTTTAATAAACACAGGCAGCATCACTCACTATATTAAAATAGCACGTACAGTAAATGATGTTTGTAATAACTTCGGGGTCGCTGAGGGAAAGCACGACTAGGGTAACATAAGATTCTTTTATGATAGGTTCCCATAAAAAGACAACTCTTTCCTAAGTGGTCTATATTAAAATGTACTCATATAGATTGCTTCATTTCCCCAAAATGCCATGTAATAAGAATAGCTAATATTTTTAAAGGCTTCCCAAGTGCCAAATACTATCTTAAGTGCTTTAATCTTTACAACATGGTTATTACTACCTTCAGGGAAGGAGGTTAAAATTGGGCAAAACAGAGTGAGGAAACCTGCGACATCCTAATATGCTCTACTAGCAGCTTCAGTTGTTGATCCCCTGGTCTGGGGACAGAAAGCTAACACCACACTCCTGGGCAATACAGCTCCCAGGGCAGCTCCTAAGTCTCCTCATTCTTATCTGCATCCTAGAAATCGTAGGCCTCACCAGGGTGTGGACGTCTTGTGCTCTGATGGATCTACTGTGTATGCACCTTTCAGTGGAATGATTGTGGGCCAGGAGAAACCTTATAAAAACAAAAATGCCATCAATAATGGTGTCCGGATATCTGGAAGAGGTAAGAGGTGGTGTATATGTTTGGGACACATATGGAGATGTTGGATATTTATTTATCGAATGCATATCCCATAATTGAAATTTCATACTTCCTTCAAGATGATAAAACCTACAACATAAAGGACTTGGTGTAACAAACTAAAACAGCTTAATGCACTTCCAAAGATGCTACACTGGTTTCCTGGAGTCATCTGCTTTTATGCACACACTCCATCTACTTCTCTAGCTGACCGAGGGCTTTCTTCCTGTGGCCCATGTGGTTTTGCTTAACAATCTATAAACAAAACCACTTTCAGCAATACTAACTATCATGAATACATACTTTCATTTACCCAAATTCCACAATTGGAAAATGTTGGCCTTTCTCCAAGAGTTGACTGGGAAATATTTACAAAGCCCTCTATATTCTGGGTAAAGCTGCGTCTCCTGGTGTTCCAGGGATTGGAATTATAACACACACAGAGAAACGTGCACAAAGCCTAAGTGTGCAGCTCCATGAATTTTCAGAAAGTGAATGCACCT
>NW_006380023.1:0-1543 GCF_000327345.1 Myotis davidii
TATGACTAGAAATTGTTTATGTGCTGCATTGTGATAGCAGTCCCTTTTCTTATGCAAGAGCAAATTCTTAGCACTACAAATGAAATTCAAATATATGTATGTATTCAAATATGGTTAATGCTATTATTATATTTGGGTCTTGAGGGAAATTGTAAAGCCAGAGCCCATTTCTCACCTGGTTTCAAAAATATTAGATGTTTAGTTGTAATAAAATACTAAAAAAAAAGATTAATTTAATATATTTTGACATGATAGGTATTCAGAACGTTAGAATAAATGCCCGTTTCATATGAGTAATGAGGGAGATTATCTCTCAAGCTCTCAATCAACTTCTGGTAATAAGTGCCTGCCCTTATTAGCACATGTAATAATGTCTGGGCAAAATAAGCAGTTTCAATAAAACACATAGACTTATGGAAATCTGAATACTTATTTTCCTGCTAATATCAATATAAATATTGCTTTTTATTTATACAAATTTTCTATAAATTGGTACATGAGGTAAAGAAAATATGATTGCTGCACTTGCTAGAAGCTAATGACAGGTACAGCATCCTAGTTTATAATATTGGCTTCCCAACAAAATGATCTCAGTAAATTACCCAACTTCTTTGAGGTTCAGTTACCTTGCCTATAAAATAAGAAATAACATAAAAATATATGTTGTGATACAATGACTCATTAAAGTGACAGACCCAGCCCTGTGGTCTCCGCTTGTGAGCAGCCAAGTTTTATTAGTCAAGAGGCAACGAGATAACATATATTGTAAGTATTAGATGATTATATCTGAAAGAGCCCGCCACCGTTATTCAAGTGCTTCCCTTTCTAATTAATTTCCATCTCGCCTCTTTGTTGTATAATCTTAAATGGAAAATATAAATGATTTGATATCTTTACGTGCAAACCCAAATAACTTAGAATATAGATCATACATCAATGCTGGAAAGCTACCAGCTGGGTTTTGTTTTATTTTTAATGGAGATTTCCCAGGGCTAGTTTAAGAGCTAGATTATAAACTATGTATGGACAGCAACTGTGTCTTATTGATCTCTCTATCTCAGGCCCAGGCACAGGGTTGGGAATATAGATGGTGCTTAGTGTATGTTTGGCTTGAAGTAGGAGACATGAGCAGCTCTAAGGGTAGACTACATCCATGCTGAGTTTGTATGAAGTCAATGCCAACTGTAGGATGTCTTTAAGGACGAAGATGCATCTCACTCTCCAGAATCCCTTCGGCCAGGCATTCTGGTAGGGGTAAAAAGTCAGGAAGGGGGAGAGTTCACATAATAGTAAGCATTATTGTCTGAGAAAAGCACAGATTTGGAACCAGTTTCACAGTTTCATTGATTAATCCAAGCATTTTAGTTGGAACTGACTTTCTTCTTTTCTATTTTAATACTTAATTTTCACATGAAGTGAGAAAGTCTATTTTAAACCCATTTTGAAATTTCATAACACAATCTGGAAGCTATTTTGGAGATGTGGCATTCCCCAGGAGAATAAAGTAGATTGAGTAAATGTTAAATGAGTATATTAAAAAAAA
>NW_006380024.1:0-1543 GCF_000327345.1 Myotis davidii
TTTTGTGCACTGGGCCTCTAGTACTATATAATAGGATTCAATTTTTTAAATGAATGACATGCTATGTATTTTTCATTTAAACAGTGAGGAAATTTTTGTCATTGTACCAGACTTCTCAATATAAATATGGATTTTCTTTAAGGAAACTAGAAATTAATCAATCAGCAGCTATTTACTGAGGAACTATCTTGTAGAGGTATTTACTGGGTGTTTCTCTTCAACTATTTATTCCCATGCCCCACCGTGTGGCAGGGCTTTAGCCTATGCTAATTTAGTCTTCTATCCTGAGATTATTTCCATGTTAAATGAGATTATTTCCATGGTAAAGAAGATATTTATGATTGAGTTGATGATGATTTACTGACACAAAATGGATAATTAATATCATCGAAATGCCCCAATATGATCCTTATATGGATTATCTCCTTTGATCCTGACAACAGCCTTGAGCAGGACATGGGGAATAGTTGACCAGATTGTGTAGGATGATGTGGGTATCACAGGCAACAGAGGTGCATATATTTTCCCACAAATGGAAATGAACTGTCTTGAAAAGGGGACACATTTTTCTCATTTGGGTGAAGGCACTATATGAGTCAATGGTAGCTCTTCTTAGGATAGTAATCATGGTCCCCTTTTACTGATGATAAAAATAAAGCATGAGGGGAGTTATTTGCTAGAGGTCTTAAAGCAATTAAGTGACAGAGCTACAGATGAATACTGTGTCGTGTTATACATTTTCTAATGAGGCTCAGAGAAATTAAATTCCTCTAAGTTTCCCTCCTGACAAAGGCAGGATGTTCATGCTTCTCACATTACATTCAAGTCAGGATGCTTTCCATTATACCACACACCATCTGTATATACTCCATCCATAATATTTGTATACTTGGCTATTAAATTTATACACATCCAATTGTAATTGCGTGGGAATGACAAGATCAATATGCTAAAGAAAGGCAAGCATAGTAACAACTGGAGAGAGGATTTTAATTATTTTTCTAACCAGAAAGGATATATTTATGAATTTGTAAGTTACTGTATTAACAATTATAAAAGATATATGGGTTAACATTTATATATGCATGTATATGAAGTTTATGTGTATGCATAGGAAAAATTTGAATGTGGAAAACAATATTTTCTTAACCGTTTTGCTCACACATACACAAACCACAACAAGCACACACACACGCACTAAGTTAAAAAACACATCGTTGAACATAACTCTGTTTATGATGAGGAGAATTTTATTAGCTTTTTACTGCTGTGCAATGAATTACCACATGTGTAGTATGTGAAACAACTCCCATTTCCTATCTCCCAGTGCTGTAGGTCAGAAGTCTTGGGAGGATCAAATGAGTTCCCTGCTTCACAAGGTTGAGATCAAGGTTTTCCACAGGCTGTGCTCTTATTTGGAGGGTCTAAAGATGAATTTGCTTTAACTCTTAGGTTGTTGGCTGAGTGAAGTTATTGTGATTATGGGACTGGGGTTACACATTTATAATGGCTGCCAGCTTCAGACATTTATAACAATTAAAGG
>NW_006380025.1:0-1544 GCF_000327345.1 Myotis davidii
CTAAATGCCAATATCCACAGCTGGTTAGGTTATATCATGGGTGATTTGACATTTAAATTTCTGATTCACAAGGTTGAACTGAATCCTTGGACGAAGGTCACAGTGCTAACATTTTTAGCTGAATATAGTTTTTCTTTAAATTTTAAAGCTTCAAAGAAGATCCTGTCCTAAAATAGAAGACACACAATCAGAATTTAGAAAAAGTATTTGTCCCCCAAAGCAAATATTTGCTACAGACGAGGCTGTAGTAGTCCTGTGATTTTGCTTTTTGATTTCATTTCCTCTAAGTATTCTTTTAGCTAAGTCCTTCTTACTCTTCAATTCTGCCCTGGAGATTAGAAGACATAAGTAGATTCTCCAAGACTTTGTTAAAACCTACTTCATTCTGGATTCAGAAGGGAATTTTCCTGTGCGCTTCAGAGAACATACCAAGACAAAGCAGAGTCCCATCAAGATACCAAACCTTCACTTCAGCTAATGTGAAGTTCTGTTTTCTTCAGGGAAAGGGGGATCATGTAGATTTTTGTCTATTTTATACTGCTACCAAAATGTGAGGATATCCTCTATAAACATGGGCTTTATGTAATATCTTAGTTTATTTGGTGTTCTGGTACCAAATCTTGCCAATTTATTAACCTTTTCTATTTAGGGTGTATTGACCATAAATATAGATACTATATAGGATAGGGCATAAATATTGCAGGCAAAATATTTGTTCAATCCATTTATATAACTACCACATCACTATAATCTCTCAAAATGTAACTATATTGTGATTTAGAACAAAAGAGCAGAAATGCCAACATTAAAGATTATAATATCAATTTGTTCTAGGATAAACTAGCACACTTAAAAGTATGAAGTTTATCTTTATCCTCAGCCTTCCACACAGCTTTTAAGCTGCTTGAAGTCCTCTAATTTATACCAACCAATCTTACTGGCTGTATTTGGGTCAATTTTCCACAGCATCCTCTTCCGTGGCTTAAAAATAAAATAGGATTTTCCTGGCCACCCTTGATTCAAGCTAATGAACTCACTCTCATCCACTAACCATAACTCAACAATCCAAACACTATTAAAGTGTTAGTTACTAATCTCTCCCAACTTAAGCTTTTCCAGTCTTTGCTAGTCTTCAAAACAAACAAAAATGTTTTTGCATAAAAGTTAATTTGGGATATAATTTTCCTAAGTAATTTAAGAGCTGATGTTTTGACTTGGTTAGGAATACAAAGAGCTCTTTTAATTACCTGGTGAAGTTTTATCAACTACTCAAAGTCAACAACCTTATTATGTTAATGCCATTTTGAATCTCTTGTGAACTTGTAATCATATGCAAGAATTACTATTTTATTTAACCGAGGCTGATTTTGTGAGAACATGCTGGGAATGTGCATTGAGAATGCCATTTTTTATAGATATCAGTTACTGATATAACAAAATCAACACCATTTGCTTATGAAATACACCATTTGTTGATAAAATGTATACACATATGAGATTGTTCTTTTTTTTGAATTCATCTCTTTATTGCATATTGCTATTTA
>NW_006380026.1:0-1542 GCF_000327345.1 Myotis davidii
TGCACTAGCTATGCCAAGGTTTTAAGTCCCCATGTTACCCAGCATGTTAGCCTCAGGACTAATGGCCCTCAGTTGATGCCTTCTGGTACTTACTCAAATGATGAAAGAAAATTTAAGATCAATCCAAGCAGAACATAGTCTGGGAACAGCTCTGCAACAAAGACTAACTCTTCTACTCTGTTTATGTGGAAGGCAATTTGCAATATCTAACAACTCATGTGATGACCACACAAACCCATTTCTGGGAATTTGTCCCACATGTAGGGAACACCTACATTCCTATGAGATGACATATATACCAGATTATAGGGTAAACACAAGGATTAGAAATAACCCAAGCTTTTATAAATAGGGACTAGTGAAATATACTATGGTACGTCCTTACAACTCAGTATCTTAAAATGGAACAAGGAAGTTTTCTACGCATTGATGTGGGAACATTTCCTTGACACACCTTGTTAGAGACAGTGGGAAATAAGAATGCACTTTTTAATACTTTTTTATTTGCTTGTATTTTCACAAAGAGTCACTAGAAAGATACATAAGAAATTTCATAAGAGAGGTGGGAAGGGGGCTTTTCAATTATACCTTTTTATATTTTTACTTTTAAGTCATGTGAATGTTTTAACTTAGCAAAAAATAAATTAATAAAGGGGGGAAAAAACACCTCTAGAATGCATTCCAGAGGGGCAAAGAGTGCTCACTGGGTGACTATCATCCTGGCTGGGCCTCTGACTGCCCTGAATTTCCTCAACTGAAAGACAGGAGACAGTAGCCCTGTCAGCTCTCAGTTCCTTCCAGCCCCACTCTTCTATAAATAAGATTCTTTCCTGGTTCGCTCCCTGTTTTATATCATCGCTACCTTCTGTGCCCTTCTGCTTATACAAATGATTGCAAGTTGACTGAGCACCCTTGTCCAGAGAATTCCCAGAATCTTACAACCCATATTTGGTTACTCCTCATTCTTGGATTACATTTGGCAATTGTCCATGACCCTGTGCTTCTCTCTTAGGCTTTGTTCAGAAGCTTTTAAATTTGTACTTTAACTTGGATTACTCACTTTAGAAAGCAATTTGGTCATATAAAGAGTAAATACAGCATCCTGTTTCTTGGGTAATCACTTTCTATACGACAAAGTCCGGTACTGCTCAATTGATTCATTTGGCAGTACTTCTGTTAAGGGCAATGGGAATGCAATAAAAACCCATGAATACGGCACATGGAAACTGCATGAGCTGGGTTGCCCTCCTTTGTCATGGGAGACAAGGGCAAGTCTGGGGATTGAAGAGGAGCCAAGAGGGCAGTGCACTGTGCCTGTGGACTTTTTGGTGCTGCTGTCCCCTAAAGGGTGCACATTGTAGGAGAGAGTGGAGAGAAGGCTAGGCTAAAGACTAAAGAAGAGGGAGGAGTTTTATGAATGTAAGACAGCAGCTCCAAGATTGGGTCTGGGCCCAGCTATGAGAGGAGATGGCTCTGCTGTCCCATCTGGCCAGTGCCTGATGCTGGTGTTGGCATAACCCACTGAGATACCCAGATATCCCA
>NW_006380027.1:0-1544 GCF_000327345.1 Myotis davidii
ACACTGTTGTGCATAAACCTAAGAGATTATGAGGATCTTTTTGGTCCACACCACCAGAAACATTGTTCTTCCTCCAGATATCCATGACAAATATTAGTTAGTAGGTGCCATCATCTAACATATGATGTGCTTCAGCCTGAAACTTTTTTTATTCATCACTTTTGTTTATTTTAAATGAATTATTTTACTCTCTAGATCAAAAATTTTGGATCCATGATTTTTTTAAAATTAAAAGTAATTCTGGTTCTCTTTGATAAATTACATTTGTAAAGTTGGTTTGTGTTTTCTTCTGCCTGTTTTATTAATAAAAGAAGTTGAATAATAACTTTTATGTATTTTATATGCTGGTGCTGAGGTAATGGTGCCACTGGGTAAAAACAACCCTTTAATGAATGAGATATCAAACCAGTTAATATTTTTACCTCTCAGGTTATTTATGTGAAATTGAAATACCTTGTTTTATTATTAAAGCCAAACAATGCTCCAAACATGTTTTTTCTGTGAAGATTTAGACACTTGAGAAGATTGTTTAACTATCCACTAAGGAACTTTGGATTAAGGAACACTGAGTGTACAGTATTTCACCCACTAAACACACACTGTTTTATTCAAAGAAGCTAAGCCCTATCATCATCTTAAGATCTGCCTTTGGAAATACCTGCTAAGCCAGTGATACTGGGTATAGCTTTAGGCAAAGGGAATAGCTTGTATCTTGGCCAGTCGGAGATTAAAAAAGAGTAGCAGTTTCTGTTCACTAAAGATGCTTCTGCTTAATAGGGGGAAGGAACATGTTCTTATTCTGGGTAGCTACAATCTACAATGGAAGAAGGGACAGTGGCTGGGGTTCTATTTAAATGCTCAGACTCCAGTTAACTGTCTTATTTCATATTTCTTAGCTGCTCTCTCTATTTTTTTTAAAACCAAATATCTTTGGAATAATTTTTTAATCTCAGAAGGAAAGGTTTTTAGATTTTTGTTGTTGTTTAGTAGTATCCAATATGTAGATAGTATGTCCCTGTTTGTTCCTGACCTCTAAATTTGAGTTAACTTGGATTTTACTTATGGAAGTTAGGTCCAATGAAGTCTACCTACCACATGATTGGAAATAGTGGCAGAATAGACTTTTCTGGAGTGTTCTCTGTCCTGGTCATATACAAGTTATTCAGTTTATCTTATGGTCTGAAATTCAAGGAAGCTGAAACAAAGATGGTAAACTGGTGTAAGAGAGAAGGTGGAGTACTATGTGATTCTTCATTTGAATAGCAAGGAAGAAGCTTAAGTACTTAACCTTAAGAAACGTAACCTAATGATTTCTTTTCATCCTTTTTCTCAAATGTCCCTTAATTCTGGAGATTTTCCCCTTGACTTCCCTTTTATCCTTCCCCTCTTATCCTACCTTCCATATATGTTTCTCCCTTTTCCTTTTTATAAAGCCACCCTATTTGACATTGCTTGTCTGTTATCTATGGGTCTGTTTCACCAGACTTTAAGGGCCATGAAACTAGGAATTATGCTATTCTTTTTAAAAATATATATATATTTTA
>NW_006380028.1:0-1543 GCF_000327345.1 Myotis davidii
TCTCTCCTTCTCCCTTCCTCTCTGAAAGCAACAAAAATATGTTTTAAAAAAAACGAATGGCAGTGATACTACACATAAGAACTATGTTTTTATTTTCTTTTAATGACTGTTTGACAATGCAGTACACAACAGGACTGTTCTAGTGCTTTTCTGTCCCTTTTAGGGCTTCCTATATAGTGCAAATATGACTACTGATTAACTTCCATGCAAGCTGAGTTTCATCACTTAAAATGGTCCTATACTAGTATTTAGAAGGGGCCTACACAATGTTCTTTTCATTAGAGAAAAAGCCCACTCCATATTATTTTCTGCCTCCTCCTCCTATGACATTTTCTGTCCTTTAAACTTTTGTGTCCACTTCCTTACCTCTCTCTGGTACAGTGCCAGTATAACTCTCAGCCCTACCCCCGACAGCCCTGTGACTGCTAAAACTGAGTGACAGTGAACTTTGGCTAGTCTTGGTAAATATAGGATACAGTCAGCAAGTTAGAGAGTTATAAGAAAACTAGAGCCTTGATCCCTTCAGATTTGCTACAGTCAGTGAAACACTTTGATTTCATTATTCTCAGAACTCAAGAATGGAGAAGAATTGGGGTATCCAATAGAAAATCAGTGTGACCCTGGCTGAGGTCCTGCGCCATAATCTATGGCCTTCGTGGACCTGAAAAAAGTGGACCACACACACTCCCTTCCCCTGGCTCAGCAAAGGCAACTGGCTGTGTATACAGTATCTTCCTTCATTAGTAGATTCTCATGCTTCTCATCCCTAAGATCCAACAGTGTCTTCCTTCAGAGCTGCACTGTGCAATATAGTTGCCATTAGCCACATGCAACTGTGTAGATGTTGTTTATTGAAATATAATTCACATACTATAAAATTCACTCTTTTAAAGTGTGAATTTTAGTATAATTACAGTGGTTTTTAGTATAATTACACAGTTGTGCAACCATCACCATTAATTTCTGAATATTTTCATAATCTCAAAAAAGAAACCCATACCTATTAGCAGTCACTCTCCATCCCTCCCTCTCTAATTCCTGACAACCACTGTCTACTTTCTGTCTCTTGATTTGCCTATTCTGGACATTTCATTGTCCAGCATCATGTAAAATGTGCTCTTTTATGATTGGCTTTTTCACTTAACATATTTTCAAGGTTAATCCATATTGTAGCATGTATCAGTACTTTATCCCTTTTTAAGGTTAAATGATATTATATTAATGGACATTTTGTTATTAGTTGATAGACATTTGGGTTTTCACTTGGGGGTATTATGAATAATGCTACTGTGAATATTTGTATACAAGTGGACATGTTTTCATTGCTCTTAGGTATGGAGTGGAATTACTGGGTGATAGGGCAACTATGTTTAACTTTTGGAGGAAACACCAGACTGTTTTCTAAAGAGGCTGTGCAATTTTACATTCCCACCAACAGTCTATGGGGATTCCACTTTCTTTACATCCTTGCTAACATTTGTTACTGTTGTCTTTTTTATTACAGCCATCCTATTAGGTGGGAAGTGGTATCTCGTGGATGTTT
>NW_006380029.1:0-1543 GCF_000327345.1 Myotis davidii
ATGACTGACTGGTATCTTTATTTGCAGCATTTATCAGCATGTTATTTCTTTTGATTGATGAATAATATTCCTACTAAAATCAGGTGCTTCTGTTCCCTCTACACTGACCACAAGTACATGCAAAGAAACAAGCATGTACAACTACCCATTCTACCTCCTCCACAGCACATGTGCTCCCCAATGTTCCAAATGCCAGTCAGAAAATGTGTCAGCCCTTTTAAGTAACAGCTTGGTGGAGCTGTAAATGGGGAGGGCAGAGCAAGCACAATTCAAGTCTCAGGCTACCAAATTCTCCAGCATGTTCAAGTATTTCTAGCTCTCTTTTTTCTGGAATCAAAGGTAAATGTGGCCAATCTGGTAGACTCTCCACAACTCTCTGTGCTGAAAGGTGTGTGAAAAGCAAAATCTCTGCCAGCAGAAAAGAGGAAACAAAACATCCTGCACAGTCTCAGGACACATACTACTATGCCACTGACCCTTCCTTAGATGAATGAGAGGTACCTGCTGTGACATGCAGTCACAGTTTTAAGACAGCGATGCTTCCCTGTCCTTTTGATTTGCTTAAGTTGCAACACTTTATACTTATAACACAGACCACAGTACAAAACAGTGTGATGCAAACTGGAACTAGTCAGTCATACCTAACTGTGCCTGAGTGTTTACTATGTTAGGAACACAGCACTAAGCATTGTACACAAATCAGCTTGCTGAATCCTCACATTGGTGGTAAGAAGTAGATTTTATAATTAACACCATCTTATAAATGAGGAGACCAAGAGTAAAAGGGGTTATGAACTTTGACAGAGTTTGCTGCTGGGAGTAGTGAGCCTAGGACTTGCACCCAGCTAGGTTTCCTGTTCTTAATCACCATGATAAAAATGTGCTGATCAGAAGACCTGTTTGAAAGTACTAGCTCTAGTACTGACAGCCACCAGCGGTAGGGACCCTGAGCAGTCTCATTACTCTGTGCCTCTCTCTACCTTTTCACTTGTCAAAGAGGGGAACTGATATTTATTTAGTCTTGGGGGAGGGGGTGGTAGTGAAGATCAAGCTGACATAATGGACTTGAGAGTTTTATGAGTAGTGTGAAAGCATCAGATAAATCCAAGCAAATGTATATGATGATTAGCATCATTCATAAAAGCTCCATTAATTGATAATTTGGGAACTTCCCATGGGAGGAAATATCAATATCCACATATATGACCCATGTAAATATCAGTTTGGATGGGGAGGGTTTACAGTAGTTAAATTTTGGTAAGAAACACATAGTTGATTCTGGTTATATCATCCTAGCTAATGCTTATCATTTCATCCATCAATTTTATTACTCTCAGGCAGAGCAATAATATTTTCTGGACCATTGATGTTTAAGGATATTGTCAAGCCAGGACAAGAGGCATCAAGTATCAGATTTATTGAACATATAATTTAAGTATGGGGCCTGCATCCATTTAAATCAGAAAAGCAAACAGAGTTGTCTATGGACATGGGTAAAAAAGTGAATCACGCCTGGCCAGTGTGGCTCAGTGGTTGAGTATTG
>NW_006380030.1:0-1544 GCF_000327345.1 Myotis davidii
AAGGCAGTGTTTGTACTTCAACTGCATTTTCAAGAGTCTAGTAGCATTTTAGGATGAATTACCTTTGTTTGAAGCTTCAACTGAGATATCAGCTATTAAAGATTGTATACATGTTCTGGGAACATCCTATATGGACCAAGTGACCTCTGATGGCTGCTACAGACAAAGAAAGAAAGAATTTCTCCTTCAAGACTAAGATGGAAATGCATCTGGTGTACAAACAACTTTCAGGGCAGATTTGACTGCACTAATTTGTTTACTTAACATGGCTGGCCGGCTGTGAGGGCCTCCGTGTCAGACTATATTACCATGCACGTACATGTAAAATTAATCACCAGACCTAGCAACTTGCAGTGTAGTCCCCTTAGAGCCTGGGGTTAAACATCTGTCTGGAGTGATGTCTCCTAAAAAGCTTTATGTAATGGCCAGAGGAGCTTAGAGTAGGCACTTAGAGTGGAAGAAAGGCAAGGCAGACACTTGAGGGGAAATGCTGGGTTTCAGTGGACTGACAGCCTCACCATCATACCAAAGGTTACAGCCTTAGACTTCAAAAGCTTTTAAAGCATCTTGCATCTGTGATGCCCAACTGCCTTTAGCATTAAGCACTTAGGACCAGGATACTCTGAGGATATGTCTTTTTTCAGAGGTTGTTTAGTGGAGATGAAAATGTTTAGCTCTTTCTGAAATATCATCCCACAAATCAGAACCTATTTGTTGTTGTGTTGGGCTAAACTATTTGGTTTCTGTATGTTTTGTCACTCTAAAGTTGAACCTGTGAGATTTAGATGCATTTTGAGGTGATATAAACATTAGCAAGTTTCCCACCTAGTAGCTGACAAAGACTGTAATGTGTTTGAAGGCACTGTGGTATAATTGAAAAACACGAGCTTTGGGTTCAATTCTGGGCTCTACTACTTATTTTTGTGTGACTGAACCTGCCTTCTTGTCCATGAACCAACCACACTTGCCATCTCTGTAAGGACATCATCTATAAGTCATCATCTATAAGTAGTTGGGATTATATGGATTGATCATGTTCTATTTGAAAGGTGTTCTATAAACATAGTTACTCTGAAGCCAGTATAAACTCAATCTTATTTGGTTGCTACCATAACTAATAATCTTAAAGAAATGGAGTTCTGTCCTGAAACCCTACAAATATACAGGTAATTAATAATGGGAGAGGGAACATTTAACAGTGGTAGAATAACTCTTTCCACTTAGCTGTTTGAATGCTGCTTGGGAAATATAGCAAAGTGATAATAAACACATCTTATGGCAATTTGTTTAGAATAGTGAAGAAGATTTAGAGACAGGCATTGGACAGATTTCCCAGGGTGAGCAGATGTATCACCATTATGAGTCATTTGAAAATGAATAATAGTCAGCCATCAGTGAGTTGAATAGCACAGTTTCTTGTTCAATGCAATATCTGCATTGAATGTTTGAAGGTGCTCTATTAGTGAAATAAGAAAAAATATGTTTATTTTTTACACACGTTTTTTTAAATTGGTCCTTTTTAAAATAATGAACTTAAAAAAAAA
>NW_006380031.1:0-1544 GCF_000327345.1 Myotis davidii
TGTTTTCCCTACTCATGACTGTAAACCTACTTTTTGCCCCATTTGTATATGAGTCTAACTTGTTTACCCTGTGGGTGGCACCCTGGTAGGGTTGTGACATGCCCAGTTGCACAGTTGTATCTCGTGGTCCTATTTGTGTTGTAATTATAGTGAATTATCTGAATTCCCCTCATCACTGTTTGAAAGCCTGCAACAACTAAAAGCAAAAGAAAGAATAAAGGTACATATACATGCCACATTCTTGTCCGGAAAAATAGCAGGGAGGGCATACCTGACAAGGCTTTTGCACGAATATATTGTAATTCAGAGACACATGATTTTTTTTGACATTTCAGTATTTCTGAAATCAATGGGTATCTTAAAGTCAGTATATCATGGTTGAAAGCACAGTCCCTGGAGATAGACCACCTGGGTCTGAATCCCAGTTCTACCACTTACACGCTATTTGTGTGACGTGAGGTATGTTACTTAACCTCTCTGGAGTTGATAACAGTGGTTCCTAATTCGTGGGATTGTTATGAGAATTAAATGAAGTATTATATGTACAGGGCTTACAATAATACCAGGCACCTAAGTAAGAGATACAAATATTCACTATTATTATCAATATTATTAAAGGCTATGTATATATTTATTTCTACTTAATCCTGAAAAGCTGTTTTTAATCCATGGTGTACAGCTTTTATTGATAGCATCTTGTTTCGGTGGGCTGCTCACAGGCCCATGATTGTGTGCACTGAGGTCACACGCCCACTGCCGCTGCAGTGCGCCCTCCCCTGCCCACATCAGTCTCCTGGTTGCTGGCTTTGGATTTTCTTCCTTAAGGGCAGAAGAGAAAGGGGAAAACCAGGGCCCTTTATAGACAAGGCTTGTTTTAGAGGTTAAACTTAACTTCATGTTCACGTTCTAAGGCTTGGATTGGTAATAAATCTTGGCTCTATAAAATTAGACACCAGAGAGAATTGGGTTTGAAAAAGTGATTTTAATGTAAAATCATTTTCTAATTGCAGGGCAAATTTCCTTTGATGATTTTCAAGAAAGCCGTGTTACAAAGTGGCAAAAGGTAATGAATGTTCCTGGCCAGGTTCCCCACTACAGTCCTACAGGGTACCCTGAAGTTAGACAGTAGATGAAAATTGCTTTCTGAATAGCTGTGGGTTTCTCCTGGTCGTTCATTTTCACTTGTGGTTGTAACTGCACATGAAGGATGGGGTGGCTGTTCTCTGCAGTGTTTCAGGATGTCTTTTACTCCATGCCTTCTGCTAACTTTAGGAACTACAGTCTTGTGAGGAACCCTGCAGAGCTCTTGCTCATTGTCGTCCTCTGTTGAGGGCGCTTTCAAATTAGGCAAGGTCTGCCTAATGCATTCTTTGGAGATGTTCTGGACATTTTCATTATTAGACTAAATGTTTATTTCCAGATTACATTACTTTAATTGACTTTACATTAAACTTTGATAAATATTCTTGCATGCTATATTGCACCAGCTGAAACTCTTACAGCAGTTTTTGTACATTTATTTGAGTTTTAGCTGCCTTTTTTTA
>NW_006380032.1:0-1544 GCF_000327345.1 Myotis davidii
TAAGTCTAGATTTCAGAGTGTCAAGTCAGGGAGAGGCTAAACCCAGGAGGGAGTATGGGCATTAGAGAGGAAGACTGAATTCAGATTAGGGAGCCAGGAGATAAGATTACATAAAAACAGGTTTTAATCAAATGGGAGGACAGGGCCAGAGGGCCCAAGAGGCAGAATAAAGAATGAAGACACTTAACTCAAGTTTGTAGTTAGCTCACATGCAATCTGATTGCCTACTCTAGACATAGGGAGACAGGATGGGGGATAGAGTGATGATTCTATAGCAATAGAATGTGAACGTCTGAAAAGAGTTTGTGCTTCGAATGGACAAGTATTTAGATGAACTGCTTCAGATATGATGTGTGCCCGAGTGGGCCTGGTTATATGTGTTGTGATTGGCTCTCCCTTTCAAGAAAAGTTAAGAGCACACTAAAAATACTTATCATGGCTTTAGGAATGGGGGAAACATTTCTTTATGTAAGTGATAATCTGGATCTTGTACTGATTTGGGAGATACATGTTGGGAATCTATATATGTTAATGATATAATTACCATTGTTTTCTGATAATTTTCAATATACTGAGTGTGTATATTTATATATACAGGAATGCAAATAGGCCTTTTCAATAGCTAACTTTCAAGGAGTCGTGTTCCCTTCTCTTTGAATAGCCATTTTTCAGGAAAGAAGTGGTGTGTGTCAAAGGTACTTTCCTTTAGCATATTTTGCAATGAGATATGCTGATCAAATAGCAAGGAGAACAGTGATTCATGGATACTCAGCCTCAATTACATCTGTGCCCAGTGACAAATTACCCAAAACAATACGAGTTGAAAGGGAAAATGGGAATTTATAGGCTGACACTGAAATACTAGTTTAAAGAGACGAACTGAATGTTGAGATGGGAAAGAGCTTTGATGTTCCACATGAATTTAGCTTTTGGGTCTAAAGGAATATGAAATTAGGTTACTGCTCTTCATTTTTGGTGACTCGCCCATTTAGTGCATTTGGGGAATCATTAAGAATTATGGCGTCTTAAATTTCTGCTCACTTCGATACTATCCTCCTTGTCCCACCATAGTCAGTCTGAGCTATATGACTGCTCAGGATTTATGGTGGTTGTGTGTGTGTTTTGTTTTAGCGTGTTAGCTATAACTCTAGGCTCTAACTAACAATGATGATGGTGACAACAGTAAGTAGAGCCAACAATAACATTTCTGCAGGACTTATTTCTCCAGTAGGAGCATTTCAGCTTAAGCCTCCCTGTCACTTTCCCACTGAGAGTGGGGGAGGACAGATGGCCTGAGGCTTTCTGTTTGGGAACACTGTATAAATTGCAGAAGAAATGAGTTTTTATTGTTTGCTATATATTTGGTAAAATCAGAGCTTACCTACCATGTCTTCTAGGAAGTAGAAGTCAGGATTAGTCTTTAATGTGGAGATTATACTTTATGAGAATATTTTAATGAGATATAACATAAATTAGTAATAGCATAGTGCACATAGAACAATAAGAGCTGCTATGTGCTTTTGAATTCATCTTTTTTTTTTAAA
>NW_006380033.1:0-1545 GCF_000327345.1 Myotis davidii
AAATCAATTCTGTTGTCAATAGCAGAGATGAGCAGAGTGGCAAAAATTTGAGCTGCCCAACATGCTTGTTCCCAGCTGAGGTCAAACACAGTGATGCTATGTCTTCCTGTTCCAATATTTTAAACGTGTCCTTTTCCAGTGTGTTTGGTAATATGATTTTGGCTTTTCTTGCTGTTTTGCTCTTTAAATGGCCTCTCAGTGAAGTGCTAGAATGCTATTTTATTTTTCTAAGCACAAAAAAGGCAAGAAAGAATGTGTCTTATGGAGAAAATATTTAATAGATGACCTTCATTTAGACATTAAGTTTAGTGTTGTTGTCTGTGAGTTCAATGTTAATGGGTCAATAGTGTGTATTAAACACAGTGTTTTTAAGCAGAAACACTCATAAAACAAGATTATGTATTTATCAGTTGTTGGAAATGTTGTAACCAGATACTTGCAGGAATATAACCCTGTATTTTCACTTAAGCAATGGTTCAGTATTCACTAATTTATTGTTTATGACTTTATAGACATTTCTGCAAGGAATAATGAGAATCAACTGTATATAATTTCATTTTCACAGTACTTTACCAATTTGCAAAAATAACAACTCTAATGCTGTCTTAATAATATTTTGTCCCAATTCATCTTAAGATTGATATGTTTGACTTTCAAACCCTTACAGGACAATCCTTAATGGCTTGTACAAATCCTGTTTTATTTTTTCCCTCAGTGATTATATAATTTAGGACAAAGATCATGTTCAGGAAAAATTTGACTACAAGAGCATCCAAATTCATCTCTATTATGTGATAAAAAGGAATGTATTATAATTCTAATCTTTGAGGCACATGTAACAGGTGCAATCTACTCAATTAAAATATCCTGGATGTTTTAAAGCTAAAAATGTTAAGGAAACAGATTGGTGGAAAAGGAGGTTCTGTACATCAGCTAGCTATCACAAGAAATTGTGTTATAAATGTGTCATCATCTTTAGATACATTAATATGCCAGGTATCATAGAATTAACTGGAGCACCACCTATGTGCCAAAAAATATTAAGAGGAGAATTTACATTCAGGTGGCCTTAGCTTAGTAAGAAACACAACAGTTGGTCAAACAAATGCAAATCCTCTTGTGAAGGACATTACAAAACTTGGATTATAGGTGAGAAGAAAATTATATCATGCTATCTTTTTTCTTCTTCCAATGTCCTCATTTATTTTCTATTATACCCCTTTATTTGGCATTTTCTCAGCTCTTATGTTTCACAAACTTGTCTAATGATCCAATGTGGTGATCTGTGAAGATGAGTTGTGAAATGGAAGGGGGTTTGGAGGAAGGACCAAGGGAGAGTTCTGATAAGATTAGTGAATTACAAATATCTGAATCATGCACCAGTATTGAATGGATGTATAAAACCTGCCTTTATAGTGAAAGCTTTGAATCAGTGGGTTTTAACGGGCTGAGTAACCCATGTAAAATTAGGCATATTTCTTTGTGTCTTCTGTGGCAACTCAGAAAAATTAAAGAGATTTACAAATCATGTTTGTTTGTTTTTTT
>NW_006380034.1:0-1545 GCF_000327345.1 Myotis davidii
TTTTTTTTTTTTATGCCATGATCCTGCTATGCTAAATCTCACTTTCCTTCTTGAAGATAAATACTTCTGAGGATTTGTACACGTTGTTTCTTATGCCTGAAACAATTATCCATCCAATTTTATTTTTCCTGATGAACTCTTATGTTTTAAGGCACATACCAATTATATCCCTCTTTCTAAAATCTTTCCACACTCATCAAAGAAGAATTTATCATGCTTTTCTTTGTGTAACCACTGCACTATTATTATAGACATTGCAGTGGGGGAGTGTAATTTTTGTTTATCACTATAAAGACACAGGGTATGTAATTTTTATGTTTGTGTTATCAAGAAATCGAATGTATCTACAGCATAGTACAAATTATCATTACTTTTTCTAGTCAGATATTCCAGCTCTTTACCTTAAAGCCATATTGTAAGTGTGCATGTCATGGCTCGCTTTTGCTTGGGTGGGGCCATGTTACTAGTTATAGTCAATGGTTTATGAACAAAAAGGCTTCTGTATGTCTTAGATGGGTCATCTGAAGAGAATGGGAATTGAATCCAATACCCTTTGATCTGCAGGTCATAGTCCTAACCACTGAGAAAAACCAGCCAGGATTCTCTTAGCTTTTGATCTTGCTTTCTAGCATTACACTGAGTAAATTTAGCCTATGTGATGTGAATTCCCTTAATTTCTTAGTTATAGACTGATCCTTCAGCTTGTACTCAGAATGAGAAAAACATGGGTCAGAGATAGGAACCCACTTGAGATGGATATACAGCATGAGGAAAAAGTAACTTAGATGTTTTAAACTAGTAAAAGGTTAGAGATATTATTCTTTTTATGAGACATCATTCAGCCTATGCTGACTAATATTAATTAGATTCCCAATAAATGTTCATTGAATCTACAAATAATTAACACATCTTATGGATTCATAAATGTTATATATTAAAATATTTGAAAAATATAACTCTGTAAAATGACAATACTTCATGTTGGAATTTTTCATAGTACACATGGTGACAGTCCATGTGTGAATTGATGTGCTCTGGGACACATGGTTTAAAGTGATGGTTCCCAAATGAGAACCATAGATTACTATTAAATTTAAAACATTAAATTGATCTGATGAATAAAGGGATTTCTTTCAAATTATTTATATTAGAATATCTATGGACTGATAAAATATCCTAATTTATTAATTTGTTTATTATTTCTGAGAGATGAGCATTGTCATGGCATAAGTTTGGGCACATTAAAGCTATTGTGCCTATGACAGGAAAATCAGCTAGTTCTCTTTATTATTATCTTTTACTTGTGTTGTGCTTTGCAGCTTGCAAAGAAATTTTACCATCATCTATCTTGTTTTATTTTGACATCCAGTCCAGGAAAAATATATTATTATTTTCTTTGTCTCTATTCTATAATGAGGAAGTAGAAGCAAAGAGATATTAACTATCTCACCTATGCTAATGCCATACATAAGAATCCAGGGAACAAAATAGGTCTTGGACTCCAAATGCTTGTTACTTTGCGAAGATAGCTTTCAGAATATTTAA
>NW_006380035.1:0-1544 GCF_000327345.1 Myotis davidii
GGGGAAAAAATGAATACAAAGGAACAAACCTCATGTATCAAGCAACTGAACCCAAAAAAAGATGAAACTAGGGACACAGTCCTACACACAGCACTGTGCTTACTCACATTTGCATGCGATATGCCTCTCTCCCACAAGGTTGCACTTCTCACAATCGGAATATAGCAAGGGGATTTCTGAAAGCTTTGGAACAAAGCAGCTGGTGTCACTTCATTAACTTTCACAAAGATATATTTCCATTCCTAAGATGATTTTGAGGCAAGTCAGAAGCTAATTCATTCAAACAATAGCTGTTCATACACTGAGTACCTGATATTGTCCAGAACACTGTCCTAGGTGCTAGGGGGACAATAGTGAGGACAGACAGACATAATTCCTACCCTCAAGAGTCCAGAAGAATACTCAGGTGGTGACTAAAGAAAAACTCAAATAAAGGCAAAATTTCAACTGTGACAAATGTTATGAATGAGAGACAATGTATTTTGAGAATATTGTGATGTACTAGGATAAAATATAACTAAACATTTACACTCTTTGCCATGTGGCTTTGATGTTCTTCCCACTTGAGTAAAAGTAGGATTCCTTGTCCCATTGATGTTGAGCTGGGCCCCGTGACTTGCTTCAGCCAATGACATATTCACACACATGACATGAGCAGAGGCTTTAGATGTACATGCCAGGTTGGTCTAGGCCACTTGCATTTCTGTCTTAGCAAGGAAAAGACATACCCCAGGTCACCACTGGTCCCAGCATGAGGAAACAAATGTAATAGACTTGAACCTAACCCACAGACTGGAGTCAGTACCAGCTGGGCCCAGCAAAGCCATTGCCTAACATAGACAGACCAGTGAACATGAGTAACAAACAAATGCTGATGGTTGAAAGCCACGGAGTTTTTAGTTGTTCCTTATGTAAAAATTATGAAAGCAGAAATCTTACTGATACAAATATACAACACACATAATAGGCCCATTCAGTGAGGTCAGAAAAGGCACCGCAGAGCAGGTGACAATGGTCAGGAACCTTCTGTTACTTAAAATATCAAACCTCAATAAGATAACAATAGGATTTATTCATGTAATTCTGCTTTTCAATTCCACGCTTTTTATTTGTTTGGTTAGCCACAATCCTTGGGGTCCTTGACTTTTCTTTGGTCAATATTTGCTAAAATCATGCCTCAGCCTGTAATTGGCCTGAGGGACCTGGGGTCGTGAAGGAAAGAACTCAACAGGTCTGTGGCCAGGACATGAGCAGACGTCTAGATACAAGAAAACCAATGATGAGTCCACCACTTCATTCCCTCAAGCTGATTAATATAAAGGAGGAGGTAGTAACCAAAGCATCACACAAACACAGGCAAAACTTCAATGACATAAATGTTATGAAGGAGAGATACATGGAGTACAGACATATGCAGAGCAAAGAAGTATAGATTATTGGCTGATAGACAAGAAAACCCCAGAAAGACAAAATTGGAAAAGACAGTGTCTATGAGATCAAAGTGTCAGGACAGAAGGAATCTGGCAAGACACATAGAAGAAGGT
>NW_006380036.1:0-1545 GCF_000327345.1 Myotis davidii
TTGAAACGGACTTCTCCTCATGTCACCTTCTGGCTCAAGGATCAGCAGCTGGAGCTGTCTGTGTCTCTCATTTTTTCAGCACTGTCTTCTTTATATTCTGTTTTAATTTCGCCGTCATCATCCCTGCATGGAGTTGGATCTTGTTCGGTACCCTGGTCTTTGGTTTGGGGTTCATGTGTGGAAACAGGGTCTAAAACTACAACTGGTTCGGCTTGGTTTTCACTGCCAATGTATTGTCTCCTCCATCCCGGGTCACTGGGAGGCCTAGGGGATGAAGAGTTAAACAACAAAATAATTAAAAGCAGAGGGAAAACTATTTGTCTTTCCTACTCCTGGATTCAGACGAACAAAAAACACCCCAAGACGTTCTAAGTCTAAGCAACATGCGCACAAAGTGGTCTTTGAGGTGCCAGCCATTTACAAAAATGAAGCTATTAGGTTACAGATTTAGGAGCACAAAGCCAGGAGAAAGAAGGCGGGAAAAAGTCAGAGCAATTAACGACGGAGGTGTTAAAAAGCCAAGCACCTACCTGCTTAATTACATGCTCTCCTCAGGAAGTGCAAAGCTCAGGGGCGTGTGCAGGCCCCCCACTGTCTGAGCCAGACTCCTGTCCCGCCCTCAAAAAGCCAGTTAACCCCCTGCCTGTGTCCCTGGCACATCTGGCTGCAGATTAGCTCTGGGGGGACTGTGTGGAGGAGGGAAGTACATCTCCCCATCACTGAGGGACAGCTGAGACACGGGTAGAGCTCTGCTCAGAACTGGGGGCGAGGGGAGGAACTAGGGCAGCGGGGAGAACCCAGGGAATATGCTAACATGCTGTTACCATAACCTTTTCTAAAAAGGAGAACCATGTTTCTTGAGAAATCTCTTCTTGGGTGTCACATGCAGCTTCTCTTCCAGAAGCTTTCCTCGTCTCTTCTGACACAAGCAACTCGGCTTCTCAAGCTGATGGGTGACAATTCCCCGTGGAAAGGGGTGTCTCAAAACACTTTTGGCTCTTGCCACCTGCCAGGAAATTAGGGAGTCGGCAACCCCCTCCTCTGAGAAGTCATGGTCAGAAGCCACTGCCTGAAGGTTGAGGGGCGTGTAGTTGGCAGGGCAGGGGCTATTCGGACTTGTCTGGTCTTCTTGGCAAACGCCAGGATGCTGACCATGAGCCAGCACACGCCTGCCCACCTGTGGAGAGCAGGATCTGGTCTACCTCTTGGCCAGGCTCTGCCCACTCTTCTACCAGCCCCTTACCTAGTGTCAATTTCTACTATTCCTGACTCCTGGAGCAGGTCAGATCTGCCGGTTAGGTACATTATTCCTACTCAATACTGCCTCCTGTTGGCTTTACCGCAGTTATAATGAAATACTGTGCAATTCGTTGTTTAACGTCTGTCTCTTCAAATACCATGTAAGCATCCGCGAAACAGGAACCCTTCCGCTTTGTTCACAGGTGTCCCCCAGCTAGCAGCTGGCGCAGACCCATCTGTGGGGTAAGCGAATGCGCCAATGCCCATTAGCTGTGTGGGAAAGGCTCATGATGAAGGGGCAGACCC
>NW_006380037.1:0-1545 GCF_000327345.1 Myotis davidii
CTCTCCCTCTCCCTTTCTCTCTGAGATAAAAAATATATATATATTTTTTATATTTATATTTAAAACATAATAAAATGCAAACTTGCCTTCAAGAGTGGTCTAAAATAATAGTGTCAAAAAAACCCCGAACAAATATCAGATTTTTAAGAAGACACAGATTTCCCAAAGACCGGAGAGAACAGATGTTCAATCAGCATCACTCTGTGAGTATCAATACTCCAGAGATACAGGCAGTAGGTTTCTTCACCCCCTGTTGCTCTTGTGAGAACAAATCTATAAATGGATTCCACAGAGATTTGACAAGTTAGTAACCCATGCAAAGCCCTTTTGGGGGAAAACATAGGAGAGCAGAAAAATAACACAGGAAGTAATAGTAGTTGGGCAATAACTATCATCTCTGCTTAAAAGGAGAAATGTATTCAATCAAAGAATTGTGAATATTTGATCATTGGCCTCTCTATGTCTACCTACAGATAAGTATAATGCTGGTTTGGAAAGCTGCTGACCAAATAATTCTGCATAGAAATCTATACCAAATGTGTGCTGCTCATTATTTAGTGGGTAGGTCATGGCTCTGTGGGGCTCAGTTTACAGCTCTGTTGGACTTGACTGAGAGCTTTGTGTTTGATTTCTCTCTGACCTACCTATCCGCTGAGTCTCTTGGAGCAGTAGCTCTTTGAAGCATGTTCTTTTCAAAGTGATGGGCAAAAAGGTTAACATGAAAGCCAAACAATACGAGCACACTCTGCATCTCCACTTTGGTCATGTCTGTTCATATTCCATTGGCTAAACAAATCACGGGGCCATGTGCCCACTCAGAGGAGCGAGGGAGTTTATGTGCCTGACAGGCAGGTGGCCAAGGTGAACAAAGGAGGAATTGTAAGCAAGAGATACAAAGCTTCCCTCTGGTTGACAATTATTAACTTCCCTTCTACTGGCAAAATCCATTTATTTTCACCCAAATCACCGGAAAATCTTACCCCATCTTGGTAATACTTACAAAACTGTAATAAGGATGCACGAGAATAAATATAAAGCAACTAACATAGGTCCTTGGAAATAGGAATTGTGTTCTAATTCTACTAACATGAGTCACAATAATGATAAACAGGATAGTTAATGTACTTGTAATGTTAATACAGTTAAACGACTTTCTGTTTTTATCTGAAACATTATCACTATGCTCTATTAGGAACTATGTTACTGAAATGATTTGATAATATAGTAATATCCTTATTTGTTATATACAAGCACAGTAGCTCCTGAATAAGGAAAAGCAGAGAATTGAGTCGAGTGAGTTAGACAGATGCCTTCAGACTTAACTTTCAAGTGCAATTGGTTTCCAGGGAGTGTGAAATCCCTGGAAATAGTAAGTGAAATTTAAGTCAAAATGAATCTTATTCATGCAATGTCCTCCAAAAAACAGGTAACAACACAAAAACATCCCTAGCAAATACAGGTTGGCATGTAAGTTCCAATGTAATATACTTGTATTAAAAACCATGGTAGTCTCTAGCCAGTTTGGCTCAGTGGAAAGAGCGTTGG
>NW_006380038.1:0-1545 GCF_000327345.1 Myotis davidii
TATAATTAGAGAAATTGCACTCAGAAATCACATAGGCTGATTGGTGGCAAATCTGTGGAGTGTTCTTCAACATTGCTGCATTAATACCATCAGCAAATATTTATTAGCAATTACCTGAAGCCAGTCAATCAATGTCAACATCTATCAAGTGAGATTGGATAGGCACATTTTGTAATGGACTTTTGAACTCTAAAATCCTCTTTCTCTGTGACACAAAATTAGGAATTTTTCTTATCACTTAATTGATGCATTATGTTTTTCAGAACTTTGAATTAAATGTTGAGGCAGTTTACATAAGGAATTGTGAATTCAGGAGCCCTGCCATCTCCCGGGTCTAGGGGAAAAAACGTAATTTCTCTGAGCTTCGGTGAGTTTGTCTGAAAAGTTGGGGTATGACATAGCAGGGCAGTGGTGTGGAAAGGAGCCAGTGTGGGTTGGCACTATAAATCCCAGCCTCTCAAACACGTGGCAGCTGGTGGGTGCATTGAAATATTAGCACTCCTGTTTAACTACATGTTCCCCAGGTGCTCCAGAGTTTGGGAGATAGTTGCTCTTTAGGATTCAAAAGTGTCTGTCTGTAAACTACACGGTAATATTACCATCACTTTCTCTTCTTTACAATCCCAAAATGTTAGGGCTTAGGGCTCACTTCTTTGTTGATGAAATTGAGAGACACAAGCATTAACTGCTAGGTAGGTGCAGAGTAGGAGATACACTCTAATTCTTGTGAATTTTGTTTTCTGATTTTGAGTGAATGAGTGAATGATATTGACTGACTATAGTATTTTTATTCTCTGGTACGTGCTTTAACACAGATCATCTGGAAACAAATATCTCTACCCTGTTTTATGTTTTTGAGGTTACGTGATGCCTTCAGGTTTAATATTGTTATGCCTTTCTTGAGAATTGATACCTTTGTCACTTCGAAATATCCACATTAATCTCTTGTAACAGCTCTACTTAAACTTGACTTTGCCTGACATTAGTATAACTATGGAAGCTTTTTTTGTGTTGGGCTTCCCATGTATAACTTCATCCTTTTACTTATCTTTCTGTTTTCTAAAGTTTTAGAAGAGTCTTATAAGTGACATGTAGTGAGGTTTTAAAAAATCTATTGTTACAATCTTAGATTTTCAATTTCAGAAATTAGTCTAATTATGATTATTGTGATTACTGATAAATTGGATGTACAACTACCATTATACTATTTGCTTTCTATTTGGATGATCCTCATGTTTTAAGTTCATTTGCCTCTTCTTTCTTGCCCTCTTTTGGAATTTTCAGCATTTTTAATATTCCATTTTTCTCTTTATTAACTGACTCTTTATGCCTTCAATCACTATTATGCACTATTGCATATATGAGTCTACCCTAAAGACCAGCACATGCATACCAGGCTTATTGCAGCCTAATATAAATTATTACTTGTGCAAGTTTTCTGACAATGTTAGGGCCTGAGACCAATTCTATTTAACTACCAAAGACCTGGTGCACGAAATTTGTGCACTCGTGGGGTGGGGGGCCCTCAACCTGGCCTGTGCCCTC
>NW_006380039.1:0-1545 GCF_000327345.1 Myotis davidii
ATTTAAATTTGATTGTAGAGAGAGCAACAATATAGGGTCTGAACGACAATCTATAAAGCACAATTTAAAATTGTTACTAACTTCAGCATCCAGTTTTGACATTTCTTGGTTATTCAGAGTAAAAAGAACTTATAGAGGATATAAAAAGAACAGAGTAATATGCAAATTAGGAAATAAAACTTGTTGAAAATGTATATTAACTAATTCTAACTAACTTTCATGCGAAAAAGCATACTCAGTTTAAAATATGGCATACCTGTCTTCTTTGTGGATAATTACATAAGCTTCTAACAAGTACAATTTATAAATCCTAATTGCATATCTCAGATTTGTATAATTCTGAGTCTGACCACAGCTGACCCAATCTCCACATCAGGATTTAGAACAGTATAAAGTCTTGCCTCTTTGAATTGAGGATTAGGAGCCCCAATGCAATTTGTATTCCATTGTAATAATGGTTTTAAGGCCCCAATAAAGCAATTATTACCATTTACCAAATTAGAAAACTATGGCGTCTGATTTCTCAGTTTCTCAAATTATCCTTGCTTCTCTATATAGAAAAAAAAAACAAAAACCTGAAGATAGAGTCCTAGTTTTGTTAAGTCAGCAAAAATAGGAGTGAAACAAGACCATATAGCTATAAACAGCCTACTGACCAAAAAATACACTGCCTATCATTTTCAATCATAACTAGAATTATGTCTTCATATTCCTACCATTTTGAGTCCAGGGATTTACTTACAATGAGGAGCTAGGATTACTAATTGTAGAATGGGAATCGCCAACTCTGCTTATGCTTTCTTTATTATGGTTTTGAAATTGTCCATCTTTATGTCCATATCTAATTAAGAATTTATTGATTACATTTATATATATCTACATCTCAATTCCGATTCTTCTTTAGGTAATTATCTGTCCTTTTGTTATTGTCCAGAATTTTACTATTTAAAATATGGGCATACTCTACCTAAAATATTTAGGATTCCTTCCTCAGTGATTCCATTATTGCAGCCATTGCATAAATTGTGGCAAAACATAAAATCCTGGAGGAATTTGAGCTTTAACACTACTTGAATATGGACATGTTAAATATATTGTCTCTGTAAAATGCTCTGTCTGTGAAGGCATTCTACAAAATTTCTTTTGCAGTGGTAATGAGTTGAGTTTATTGAAATTCTTTGATTTAGACTGGGAAATATGCCTTATGGGGTTCAGGTTTTATTTTCACATTTAAACATTTCTCAGTACATATTAAAACTCAGTAACTCAAATTCTTGGGATATTTCTAAGTAAATCACTTTAGAATTCCTCAATGATTAATCTAAGAAGATCCCCCTTATGCTGTAGATTATGAGTGAGAAATGATAAACACATTAAAATGTGCAACAGTAGGAAAAACTACATAGTTTATAAATACCTATTAATGAAATATTATAAGATCATTAAATTTTAAAAAGCAACCTTAAAAATATAGTCTGTTATTAAGTGATCATATTCTGGAACTAATAATACAATTTTATTGATATGAAGTACATAAGCGTACAA
>NW_006380040.1:0-1545 GCF_000327345.1 Myotis davidii
CAGAGCAGGAGGAGGAAGCGGACGGAGGACATCCGTCGTTTTCATGAACCTGGAACAGGGCTCCGGAAACTTCTGTCAAGAGCCAGTAAATATCTTTGGCTTCGTTGGCCACAGGGTCCCTGTCACGGTGACCCGACTCTGACATGACAGCACAAATACAGCCACAGACAGCACGTGAGCAACGGGCCTGGCCACGTGCCGACTTAACTTCACAAACACCGGCCGTGGGAGACGACGTGGCTGCTCAGCCCCACTGAACTGCACACTGAAGGGTGGTCGAGGTGGCAAATTCTATGTTATGCTTTTACCACAATTAAAAATTACACTTTTTTGAAAAGCGGGCAGTGGGCCGGATCTGGCCCCAGGCGGAAGTTTGCCAATCCCTGTTCTAGGACGTCAGAGCTCGAAAGACCCTGGGAGGGCAGGTCTGTTCTGCTATCATACGGCAGCTTCCATAGACACAGGCGGCCTCCCCGTGACTGGAGAAGAGGCAAAGGATGTTGAAACAACAGGGAACCTGAGCTCAGGTGTGGCTAAACGCCATACGTTTGAATGCAGATGCTCCTTGGCTGACAATGGGGTTGCGTCCTGAGAAACCACCGTAAATTGACACCCTCACAAGTCAAAAAGGCATTTCGTACACTAACCTACCGAGCATCATAGCATAGCCTCTCCTACCTCCTACGCGCTCAGAACACTTACATGACTCTGTCATTGGACAAAAACAACGAACCCAAAGGCTATTTTACAATAAAGTGTCGAACAGCTCGTGTAATTTAGTATGCGTTTCACCTTCACATCATCGTAAAGTCGAAAAAACGCTGAATCGAGCCACAGGGAGTCGGGGATCATCCGCAATCGGGAGCAAGCGCAGTTAAAGAAATAACCGTAGCAGGGCTTGAAGGATTTAAGAAAAACTGGACGTCTGTGCCAAAGCCTTCCCTCGCTACAAGTGGAGGTGGGATTCCTGCCTTCCAGGCCTCTTTGCACAGCGGGATTAAGCATCTGGGGATGCGGCAAATTGAGACGAAGTTTCCTGCCTCTCCTGAAACGATGCTCCAGGACGAAGGCTGCCCTGTCAGTCCTGGCTTTAGTGTTGATGAAAGTGGCCCCGATTGGAAGCCAGAGCCTTGGGGACCTCTGTCCCCAGAGGAACCGGACCTCCGCGTTGAAGGTTGGCCCCGGGGTTCACTGCGTGGCGGGGTGTAAGCGCCCTGGAGGTTTGTTAGCGCTCAGGGTTTGTTAGAATTATTACCCACTTGTTGGTGCTGTGGTTGCCAGTGTCCCTAGATTTTGAGCCATCGACCCAACTCTGTTTTTCTCATTGGCCCTGATCTTGTTAGGGCACAATGGTATGGGCCCCGGGGTCTCCAGGGGGCACACCTGTGGCATGACAGCAGCAACCTGGGACCTCCCCCACCCCCCACCTCTTGGCAGAGAGCTTCTACCAACAATGGCTCCTCACATTTGCTGAGCTCTTGCTGCATGATGGCACTGCCCTGAGTGCCTGACACACCCCACTCCCCAAAATAACCCTGGACTGTC
>NW_006380041.1:0-1546 GCF_000327345.1 Myotis davidii
AGTGAGTTTAAAAAATATTGGATTATTCTATCTGGATGATTTTCTAGCACTGTTATAGAAAAAGTCACCAAGCCCATTTTATCTGTGAAAATGAAAGAATCCCTTGCAGACCTAATGAAATATCATATTTACTCAAACTGTCCATGCGTTTTCTCATTGTCAGGACTATTGATGGTACCCTAAATCTATAACTAAATCTCATCACTGCTTCACTTTCAAGTCTTTTTTGTTTCTTTCCTGCCTATTTACTTAACTAAAACACATTTACTTTTTAGTTATATACATAAATATTATTTTCTCTAAAAAATCTTCCCTCCTAGTAGACTTGGTTAGCTGATCCCGCAGCACCATGTAATTAGCTTGGCAAAGTATTTATACCTCCTTGGAAATTGTTTGCTTGTTATCTTTCCTACCAGGTTGCCAGCTCCCATAGAGTAGGTACCATAAAGTAGTAGATCTTTCTTGATAGGAGGTAGTCAGTAAATATTGTTTGAAAGAATGAAACGCTTTCCCTAATGTTTGCCTTTAATAGCAAGCTTTTTCTAAAGTAATGCCCACACTTTTCATTTGCACTGCCATCATTCTTCCTTTTAGGGGTTTGTAAGCACTGCTTGAATGCCTTAATTATATCGTGCCAATGTTCTATCATATACAGCCTGACATTCCAGTGTAGAAGCTATAGATCTGACTTTCCTGACTCATTCACAAGGACACGGCTTTGTGACCTAGGCTTTCCCAATAGGTATGTTTGAACATGATTTAGATTCAGCACCGGCAGTTTGATAAAATGGTCAACACATAGAATCTATTTTGTATGTAAGGTTTTGTGAGCAACAATGCCTAGATTCTAGCATCTAATTCCCAATGCAAGCAGTGTGCACTGGAATGTTTGTGCCTCGCTGTGACGGGGGAGTTTGTAGTGGAGGATCATTATGATATGTTGTATCATTCATGACCTGTCTGAGCTTATCTCTCTGACCTTCTTGGAGATCAACTGAGCTACCAGATAGCATTAAGTAAATTCCATTCCTGCCTAAGCAAGCTAAAGTGGATGTTGTTTTGTTCAACTATGAGCTCTGTTAGATACCTCCTGTTATTTTGAGTTGTTCCTTTTCTGTCAACTTTGTAGATTCCTCTTCTTATACTTGGGCCTTTACTATATTTACTTAGTCATTCGGGAAATATCAGTTATGTACTTGTAGATGTCAGGTATTACTGTAGACAGCAGAGATTCTGCAGAGAACAGAACAAAAATATTTCCTGCTCTGTGTTGCTCATATTCTGGGCTGAGACAGAATATAATATTTCCTGAGTAATAATTGTATTGAAAAATGAAGTAAAGTGAATAATTAATGACTGGTGGCATATGCAATTTATTTAGGATATAATATGCAGGGACGTCTTCTGTGACCTGGGACATTTAACGAGAAACCTAAGGCTCCAAAACAGCCTTTGACTTGCTGAAGAAAGCATATTCTAGGCAGAGCAAACAGTAAGTACTCAGGCCCTGGAGTGAGAGTATGAATCATGTGCTTGAAAAAAAAAA
>NW_006380042.1:0-1546 GCF_000327345.1 Myotis davidii
CCGCATGTGGCTTGCAAGCAGCAATTTGCCGACTACTGCAACCACTTGAAATCTCTCCTTTATCCCTACAGAATTTCAGGTGTGCCTCTCTTACAGAATGTTCTGTTTTAATTGCTCAACTTCTAACACATTGAAAATAGGGTCAGTTTTTATTCCCTCACATGGTACAAATTCAACTTTTTATCAAATTTAATGAGTTTTCTATACTTCCAGGAGGGCTGTGTAAAACATAAGGAAGGATCCTCCAACTGCTGCTGAAGCAAAGAGTGCCTGTATTACAGCAAACGTCTTCTCAGGTTACAATCAGGTCTTTGCACAAGGGTTACAAAATGTTTATGAAGCCCTAAGGTGTTGGTAGGACACTGACGTTAGCTTCCTTCAAGGTCAGAGAAGCAGATAAAGAGGCTTTAAGTTTAAGGAAAGCAATGCAAAGTCAAGCAGTTTCTCAACACCAAATTATACATAAACACCTAAAATTTCTTTTCATACAAGGTACCAAAAATTTGAAAAAGAGAACTACTTTACCTTGATATGTTTTACTCCACAGCTAACCACTCTGTTTGGCTGATATGGATCCCAGGAAATATCAAAAATCTGTTTAAAAAATATTAAAAGTTGCTATGTTGATCATTGATGTGTTTTTGCCTTCTTTCAGATACGAGTCTGACTGCCAATACTCTACCCTGACACTTAGGACAGTGTTACCTGCACAGGCTGGAGGGTCTGGCTCCAGGATGAGTCAGAAGTTGTTGACACGTGTCTTATCACCTCATGTCTACTTACCTCAGGCCTGAATAGAGAGGTAATAGTTAACCACAATCATTGAGAACAAACTGGCGTATTTTTAAGTCTGTCCATGCAGGGCACTTGGATATGATGACATAGAATAATTTTTTATTAGATTTTCTCTAGCGCTTCATGCTAATATAACACTTTTGAGATAGTTTTACTAAATAAAAAGTAAAAAAGAATTACAAAATGCTTCATTTTAAGTAGGAAAATGTTTAATGGTCAACTACAAGTCAGTGAGGCCAATAGTTTATAGTGATCACAGAAGTTAATAGTCCTGCCACTAACTTAGCCCACCGAAAATGGTTCTTCAGACCATCATTATAATCTGGCCCAAAATACTATTATATTTTCAGTTTTCCAAGGAACTGAAGACATATTTGCCAGTATTATTTATCATTTTTGAGAACAGCTACTAAGTTGCTTGCAGGTAGTTCTTCTATTTGGGGGACAGGAAAGAGAAGATTGTCATCTTTTAGGGTCAAATTACCAGTGGCAATTGTTTGAAGTGCACATTCCCCTGGCACCAGAGAGAATCTGATTTAGTGGGTCTGAAATTGGGCCCAGACATTTTAAAACAGACCCCAGAGATTCTGAGGAAGGTGGTCCATGGACCACATTCTGTGAAACTCTAATAAAAGGAAGAACCCATTGCCAGGGCCAGAGTAAGCACTTAGGCTGCTAACTTCTCATCACATCGGAAGGAGCAATATGGACCAACCATCAGAGAAAGGAGGAGGACTATAACCTTCGATTA
>NW_006380043.1:0-1546 GCF_000327345.1 Myotis davidii
GGTATATTGGGCCAGGTTTGCATGTTCATGTTACTAATGAGAAAACAGGCTGAGAGACTTTAAGTGATTTCCTTTCAGGTTAAAGATCCGGGGATGTTTAAGGCAGGATTTTATTCACGTTGACTAAGTGCACTAGTGCTGTTTTCATTTCACTGAAAGATGAAGAGAAGACTAACAGGGGCCGGTAGGTAAGGATTTACAGTACACACAGAGGAGAGACGGCTGAGTTCTGGGCGGTCGAATAGAATGGAAAGAGAGTAGTTGGGCCAAATTTTAAGGGTTGAGAAGGACCCTCAAAAGATTAGAGAAAATGACAGATGGGCATCTGGTAGAAATCCTAAAATTTCTGGTTAAAGATCTTTAGCCTAAAGGGATATTTTTGGAGAGTTATAACAAAGTTCAAAGGAAATGATGGAAGGGGACTAATATTATGCATCAATAACCCTAACATGTAACTTATTCATAATCTAGTATGTTGATCTTGAAATGAATAATCTAGTTGGCGATCGGGAATCCCGGCCATAGCAGCAGAATTCATTTTAACACAGTTCTGGCTCATCCTCCAATGGAGACAGTAGTTATTAGAAACATGAGAAGTCCCAAGAGCGCAGACTATGAGAATGGTGCAGCTGGGTAGTGGTGCTACAACTCAGTGATTTTCCTTATTCAAGCACAATCCTTTGTGTCAGGGATAGCTTGGAAGTAGTGGTGCTTTAAAACACACAGAGGATATGGCCACATGAGATGAAGCATATTGCAAGCAAAACCAGCCGGCTGGGGACAGCAACTCATTGCCCTGGGAACTTTATCTTAGACCTTTCAAAAATGGGCTTCTTAATTCAGAACTGGCTCTTAGCCAGGAGGGCTGTGGTTTGAATACCGAAAACCTGTTCTTCATTGCTTTAATGTTTTGGCAAAGCTCAGCTGTCACCGTGGCCTTCAGTTGTTATTCTTGCCTAACATATCAGCGTGACACTTTCTAGCTTTATTCTATTCTTCCATGTTCTAGAAGCCTCCAGTGAAGTGAGAACCAGTGCATTGGAGATATGACAAATCACTCAATTTATCATATGCCAAACCTATGAAAACATTTTCTCTTAAGGTTTACTGAGGCTTTTTTAGTGTTTAACATATTTAAGAATATAGGTCCTAAAGTGTGGTGGAAATTAAGCCATGTGCTGCTTTGTTTTGGCATTTGGTATTAATATTTTCCTTGGATATGCTCCATGTCTTAGAGAGCATCATCTGACTTGTATGATCATAAGGATATGATATATACTTGGGTAAACTGCTTTGAGTTTCTTGAATACCAGCTGAAAGATAATTGGGACAATCTAAGTAGACATGCTTAGTCTTGCACCTGCCATGTCGTCGTAGCTTACCGGCAAGTTTCTCTATCACAAACAAACAAAAAAAACAAAACAAAACAAAAGGGAACATCATTAATCATTAATGCTGCTAACATGTTAGAAAAATAGAAGTGGAATTGCCAATATTTGAACTTCATTTTTCCTTCTAAGTTTTGAAAGTGAGCAAATAATATTCT
>NW_006380044.1:0-1546 GCF_000327345.1 Myotis davidii
ACACACACACACACACACACACACCCCTTTAGTCAGCTAGCTTGATTGGGCCTCTCTTTTTTAAATTCAAAGTGTCAATGACTAAGAAAAAAAATATCACCTGTCTAATCAGAGTTCTCTTTTAAGGTCCAAAGCAGAATTCATACTTTACAGAAATTTAATTCACATAAATGACATTCATCAATTTATACAATAAGCCATAAAGTTAGTATAAAGGTCAATAAGCTTAGAGCAATGAGAACAATCTACCCAGGAAGTTTAAGGCTGCTCCCTTATCCTGCTTTAACTCCAGTCACTCCCATGCCTGCCTTCCATTTATCTGAGAATATTAATGGTTCCAGCAACAGGTTAATTATGATAGGGGACAAGACAAATATTTTCCAGACCCAACCAATAATTTTATGGTGTACTAGCAACTCTCATGAGCATGCTACATGTTTTTTAAAAACATTAGCTTCATTATATACTGGTAATTGCTGTTTTATATTAGCCACCACCTCATATGAGATCATGGAACCATGGAAATTTGGACATGGGAGGATCCTAGTGCTGCAACCTTCTCATTCCACAGGTGGAGATATTAAGTCCAACACAGGTTAAATGAGTTGTCCAAGGTAACAAAACTGGTGGAGTAAAACCCAGCCATCCTGATACGACAGCAGTTTGGAGGAGAAAAAAAAATCAGTGAAGGCTGGACATGCATACACAGGATTCATGGTAGATGTGAGATTAAATTGAGCCTTAAAGTCTTTACATTGGGGTTAATGAGCACTGGGATGTGAGTAGAAAGAGCCGGGTCCTGGATCAGGCTACCGTTTGGCAGTTATATGATTCCCTGAAGGCAGAAAGTAGGTTTTAACCCTCTTGGTATCCCCCAAGCCTAATACCATGTAAGGGACGCCAGAAAAGCTCAACAGTGACTGAGTGAGTGAGCAAATAAGTGGATATGAAACTGTATACTTTGGAGACGTTTATACAGAGTAGAAAAAAGAATGGAGCCTCAGTGAAGGCCTTCATTTAAAAGGCAGGAGAAAGAGTCACCATGGGAACGAGAGGAGTCAGAAAACAAAAGAACAGAAACAGAATCATGCAAGTGGGGAAGGAGAAATTCAAGATGGTAGGAGTAGCAACAGCACCAAATATATGAAGAGGTTATGGAGAACAAGAATGAAGAAAAAGTAAGTGAACAGTTTGAAACATAATAGGGCAAAATGTCTATTAATAAGCTAGAACAGCAGCATATTTTGGCTAGGCAAGAGTTGGGGTTCCAGTGTTGCTGGGAAGAGCAGATAAGATCATCCCCGGCCTGGCACCATTGACATGCTACCTGAACCCATTCCTCAGAGCTTCCGCTTTACATTAGTGCCTTGAATTCTGCAGCAAATATAGGTAAGAAATGCCCCCTCAAATCTATTTGCATATATAAATTTGTATATAAAATGAAGATTAGAACTCTGACCCTCATTTAAATTCAAGGACTTCAGCATCTACCATGCATCCGCTTGGAACACAGTAGACCCGAAGATACTCAGTAAATGCAGCATGC
>NW_006380045.1:0-1546 GCF_000327345.1 Myotis davidii
GTTATCTTCTGGTTGCTTCATTTTTCTCAGCAATCTGGGAAGCAAGTCATCAGCTGGGCTTGTTGGATGGTATATATTTTTAAAAACTTGTGGTTTTGATATCTTTGATGACTTTGATGATGGTGGGTAACTATGGCTGCAATTAAGGCACCTTCCCCACAATTCCTCTTGCGTTTCGTCAAAAGGTAGGATTTTTATCTTCATCACTTGTCCAGATGCTGAGCATCTGCAAAGTCATGGTACTCTTTGTGGAATACCTTCTGCTAAAATGGGTAAAATCACCGTAAATAGACAAGAGATGACAGATCTCAAGGGTTTAAGAAAAACCAATTACAGGAGAGAAATCTTAATATCGAGAAATTCTTTTCATTAACTAATTTTTCTTCTGGGAATTGGGAGGAGACTGGAGTCTTTGTATTTCGGGAGTGGGACATGTCTGACAGCCAGCAGTGAAAAAGTGCAGGGCCCTGCGGGAGCTGTCAGGATGTCTCTGGAACAGGCAAGAGCATCATCAGCCCCATCCCTACACCTCCCAGGCTCCCAGTAGGTCTTACACGATCAAATCCTCTCCTCTGGTGAGATCTCAGTGGAATAACTAGCAATTAGGACTCTGCCCTGAACCCCTAAGCAGTCCAGCCTCCTGCCTAACCAGGTGACAGTCTACTGAGCCCACAGGAAGGTTCTAGCAGAAGGAGGACAGTGACAGACGCTTCTGAATGGGCTACATCTGTGATGATTAGAATCCAGCTTCAGGACCCAGAATCTCTCCCTCTGCCTTCTCCTCATTCTCCCTTTCCCGTGCCGGCTCTGCAGCCCTGGGGCATCCAGGTACAGGCCTCAACCTGGATCAACCCTTGGCTGTCTTGTCCTGCAGGCTGTTCCCACGGGAGCTCTCCTTCTCAAAAGCCCTTGCCCCATTGCCCAAGACAGAACGCAGCCCTGGAGATCCTGGACTCTCTCCTAGCAACCGTGCCAGAGCTGGTGGCCACCCCACTTTTGCAGAGGCAGATGCTCCTGTAACAAGTCAATTAGCCAGCCTGATGCGAATGTGCCGATGTCACCTTGTCAAGCTGATGCTTGGCCCAGAGCACCACCCCCTCCTCCCATCCCTGCACCGAGACCCAGTTTTCCACTGTTGCTTCAACCCCAGGCTTTGGGGGTGCTGAACAGGCCATGGAATTTCTGCAGTGGGCTGACTCTTGACCTTTGACTTTTCTGAGGTCAGTTGTAAAATGAAACTGCTGCCGTCTTAACATGGATGCAGACCAGTGGCTCAGGTATTTGAACGGAGGACCGGCAGCTTAATCCCCATTCCTCATACAGTCTTTGGGGTGTGAGGAATAGCAACTCTTTTCCTCCCTACTTCATGAAAAATAGGAAAAACATGCGATAGAACTTTAAATCAGATATTGTTAATAACACTTTTCTCTATAAGCTTTAGAGCTTAGAAGGTGCTTTCTCACACTTTATTTAATCCTCATAATAAAGCTACTGGAGGTAAGGACTGTCATCTCCATTTTACAGATGAGAAAACAGAGGCCCAGAG
>NW_006380046.1:0-1546 GCF_000327345.1 Myotis davidii
TGTTTTCCAAATACTGAATTAATCAGCCCTATAAGTCATCGAAACAGACAGGAGCAACTAATTTGTAGCTTTAGGGAATGAGTCTTTGTTATTACTGGGTATTTTTGTATGTTCATTTTTTGTTTGCTGTCAAACTAATATATTATGTTCTTAGAGTGGTAAGACAAGTCTAAAACTATTGTGGCAGAAAGTGCTGTTTCAAGGAGGGGAAAAGAGTGGTGCAGCTTCTGTTTCTGTCAATTGGCCATTCAGGTAGCTTGTCATCCATGCAAGCAGATGATTCTCCTAGGTAGACATTGGCCTGTTCAGCATGTAAAAGCTAGTGGGCATTCCCCAAAACTGTCATTCTGAATTTAATTGTGATGTCAGTGTAGAATTGCACAGCACAAATGGTAAGGGGAAGAATCCATGAGGACCAATATAACCTTCATTCCTAGAAGCGAGAGGATGTTTATTGCACATTTGAGGTCAGGAGGTGAAGGAAGAGAGGAGATGAGGAGTATATAATTTTAAACTCTGACTTGCCTTACCATTTTTGGCAGTCAAAAAATTCTGATTTCCAACCAGACTCCAGAGCCTATGGATTCATGTTGGAACGTGCCATGCCAATAGCCTGCTGATTGCCTCTGGAACATTTGCATGCTACATAGAGAAACGTTTTAAGGCTTGTCTTTCATCAGCGTTCCTTGAGGGGGTAGACAGGATGTTCCTTATAGATTGGCACAATGAATACCATTGATTTCTCATTGTTCAGAAGTGCAATACCATAGAAGAAGCCGTTTTAACTCTTTACTCTTCACAGATATTTGTGAAGTCTTCACAGTTCCTTGTACCTTCTGTGCTTAAGACCTATACGTTATAAAGATAGATGGTATTTGTATTAGTTTTCTATTGCTGCAGAACAAATCATCACACATTTAGCAATGTAATACAACAGACATTTATTATCTCACCATTTTCATGGGCCAGGAGCCCAGGATCATCTTAGGTAAGTTCTTCACGAAGGGTCTCAGTCAAGGTGCTGGCTGGGGGATGTTCTCATTTAGGGAACAGTCCGCTTCCAAGCTTATTTAGGATTAGTGTGCTCTGTAACTGTGTCGTTCCATGACCTTAGACTAGCTTGTTACTTAACTTTGAGACTCAGTTTTATTTCCAGTAAAATGGGGACAACAACCTTCTATCATGTAAAGTTGTAAGTATAAAATTGCACATATATTTGAAAATTCCTGTATATTGTGCAATAAACCTTAGTTTCCATTAAAAAAAATTAACAGGGATTATTATAGTATGTTTCTGTCCTTTAAACCCAAGGTCAAGCCACCAAGGTTAAATCCTTCTTTATTGAACTTTATTTCCGGAATTTTAGCAACTTATTCAGAAACAGTACTTTATAACTTAGTTTCTCTAATAAGTATGAATTCCTGTTATGCTAGATTGGCTTCTGGTGAGCCCTCCAGGACCAGATTATACACAGGGAAAAAATACTCAGACAAACAGAAGTGCCTTAATTACCACAGACTTTTCTCCTTCTAAAGAAAAAATGAAA
>NW_006380047.1:0-1547 GCF_000327345.1 Myotis davidii
CGTGACCTCCACAACACCATGTGGTGCACAAGGTCGGCTCACTGAATCCAGCCAGTCCAGGAAATGGTGAAAAACAATACATCACTGGTGTTTTTAAACCACTACATTTTGGGGAAGTTTAGCACACAGACATAATCTTAGTGACAGTATATCATCTCCTCTAAAAACAAACTTTTATTATAATCTATGACTCAAATAAAACTATCACCGCCAGGGACCTGTTTTCTGCATGACATCCTAATTTTACTATTGACTTGAATAATATTTGGAAGTAGCAGAAGCTACCTTCTTTTTTTCTTTTTTTTTTTCTTTTTGCCAAAATAAAAGAGCCCTCAAGTTTTAGGAAATTATTTTTTCAAAGAAAACCTCTTTATGTTTTAAAGTGGCTTTGTTTTCTAAGAAGTTTCTTGATAACTGTAGCACACGATTCTTCCTGTTTATTTCCTCTCACAGCCTTAAGGCCTTCTATCACCTGGAAGTTCAAATGGCTAATAACAGGAAGACTCTGAAGTTGGAGCAGCCATAATACTACATGAGAACTTAAATAAACACAATAGGTTCTTTTCAAAATACATTTATTATCTTAACCAATTCCATTTTGACACACATCTGCCAGTGTGCTAATTTTCTTTCGGAGAACACCTGTGTCCTTTAAATCTCCAAACCATCTCAGAGATAAGTAAAAATGTCAGTCCGTCAAACACTATAGTTTAATAGCATAAATGTAGCCCCAGCAAATTCCTTCTCTTCATAAGTAAAAATGTCTTTCTTAACCCATGGGTAAGTCATGATTATCTCAATACTGCAGGGAAGTCACATGTGGTTGGAATATAAAATTTGTTTGAGTTTACAGAAAATGTAACAGGGATGGCATGTTGAGACCCCAGCTCAAGCTTAAATTGTGTTCTAGATTCCAGTTCCCATACACGCCCAACCGTGTCTGGAAGATTGGTAGGGTATCTCTCACAAGTCTACTGGCATGAGGGACTGATGAACCTCCTGGGAGAAAAGTCATCCTAAGTAAATATGAAGTCATGAAAGCTCAAACCAGTATCAAAGCCTTGTCAATAGAGAGAAAGACAAAACCCAGAGTACTGCATGGTTATCAGTCATTTGGCTTTGTCCTGGAGTGGGAGGAACTAGGAATAGAAACCCCTCCTCTGTGTGACTTAGACGTTTCCTCTAGAAATCTTATGAACTATCAGGATGTGAGGCAGAGCAGGAGCCAGTATCTCTAATAGAATTAAACACAAAAGGAAATAGAGGCAATCTCCCCATTTCAGTATCAAACACACAATGACACTTTAGATGTATGGAAGTTCTAGAAGAAAATCTCACTAAAGATGCTGGTGTAGAAGAAAAGGAAAGTGGTGAATACTGATGGTGGTAGGAAGATTTTTTTCTGGTGCCACATGGGATATATCATTGAGATTTTCAGAGTAACTAGACAATTGGCAAGGGTAACTGGTTGGGGAGAGAGTCCCTCATGTCACTGTAATGTGTCTCCATTAGGCCAGTGGAACTTCAGGAATCTCTACTTATAAAAA
>NW_006380048.1:0-1547 GCF_000327345.1 Myotis davidii
CACAGAACCTGAATATTTAAACTTCTGAACAAAAGGAGTTCCTCCCTTTTTGCCTCTCTTGGCTCTTAGCCCCTGTGGGAGTCCTGTCGCGGGGGCACACTCCGTGAGCCATGCGGGACCCACACCCTATGGATGGGCTTTAGCCTGAATGCTGAGCCAGGCCGGCTGCAACATGGAACGGAAGCTCTGGAAGGTTGGGCGCTACTGGAACCCCAGCTGCACCCTTCTCAGGACTGGGCCAAGGGCCATGGGACTTTTCCACCTGAAGAATGTAACTCCTCTCAAAGAAACCCTTCTTCCCACATCTCATTCTCCCGTCGGGAGTTCGGAAAATGCTTATTTCAGCAATATCCCAAGAACTCCACTAGCGATGGAGAAATCTGACCCAGTAATTTCTCCGGTAACAACTTCACATCACTTTTCCTCTGCACTTGTCAGTCTTTGTGTCTAGATGTCCCCTTTTTGTAGGAATACCAGTCGTACTGGATTAGGACTCACCCCCAGTGACTTCATTTTAACGTGAGTACTTCTGTAAGCTACCTCTGAAGAACACTGCAGTCTGTGCTTTGGGGGGTGGAGTGGTGCTAGGGTTATTTTAAAAAGAAAATATTTATTTTCTGGGGTACACAGTTCAACCTATAACATTCTAATCCGGGAAACCTCCGCAGCCAACAGACTGCCTGTAGGCTGCAGGGCAGGCCGATTTGTGCAAAGGTGGTGGCAGCGGCCTCCAGGCTAAGGCAGAGCACCACCGACAGGAGAAGCTCAGCTACCAATGGCCTCAGTCCCAGAGAAAGGCCATATTGTCCCCAGAAGAGGACCTCGCCTCCCCTGGGGGCTCCTCAGTTTCACTCCTGCCCTCGAATAGCAGCACCAAGAATGTGCTGGTTTTCAGAAACGAGGGACAAACCATTGATTTAATCTTGTACGCTTTTCAAGATCAAATTACATACTAATGAAAGAATTAAACATTATGGAAGTGGTTCAATGGAATTCCATATAATTTGGTTTTTTTCCTACAGAAGAGGATAAAAAAAATGGAACTGTATCTTCTGGTTCATCATGAGAACTGCACGTGAAATTGTCCGACAGGTTGAACGAGCCATTGTCTACTCTCACAGTGCAGCTACCATGACTGCGTAGTCCCTGTCAAGGATGAAATTTTATATTAATTTGTGGGATTCCTGGATTCGTGTTTGTCTGCCCTGCCAGACTGATACCTCCCTGTGGGCAAAGACTGCTGCATTTTTGTTGTTGTTTTGCTGTGTTTTTAGATTCTCATCAATAATATAGTATGACATCAATAAATATTTATTATGAAGCAATGATGAGATAGCATTTGGATAGATTCATTTGTTATTTAGTCAAATGCTGCATTATTCATTCATCTAATAACTCCTAACAATTACTTGTTGTTCTACAAGTATGGTTTGAGGGGGCTAGAGTGGTTACAGTGATGTAAAAGAAGTACATTTTCTCTCTAAGAGTTTAGGACTAACAAGGAGAACTAAAAGATTTTTAAAAAATCAAGTGATACAAATATAATA
>NW_006380049.1:0-1547 GCF_000327345.1 Myotis davidii
CATTAGGAAGGTTGAGAACCACTGAATTAGATAGTTCCAGACTATACTTCTTCCTCATTTGGGTGTGTAACTCGGGGTATTACTTAATATCTCTAAAGTTCAATTTTCTCGTCCTGAAATATGAGTATAACAACATTTACCTTATACCTCATAGGGTTGCGAGATTAGATAAAATAAAGTATGAAAAGGGATTGACACACAAGCTAATGAATGCAAGCTTAATAAATGGTAACTTCATAGTTAATTTTGATTCTTTGAATTCTCCATGTTATGCTGCTTCACTGTGCTTCCAGAGCTGCCAGGGCACATGTCTGCCTTCGCTGCTCTCTGTCAGAATTACAGACAATGAGGAAGTAAGACGCCCAAAGGCAGAACCCAGTCTCATTCATAGTTTTACCCTTAGCATTTAGCACAGTGCCTGATCTGTATGGGGCGCTCACATTTTAAATCATGAACTGATCTTAGCTGGGAGTTAGGAAGTATCTGAGACATCAGTGATGATATATCATTAGAGGATTTTTCCATGTGTGACCCACTAGGTGGTAAAATACATTTAGCGAGTCATACCAGCATTTTTTTTTTTTAAAGAAAAATAACAGGGTAGAAAAGATCAGAGTACAAAACATGGAGTAAGGGTAAGTACTGTTACATGAAACGTTTGTTTCAGTGACATATGGGAGTGTCATGTAACTTGGTTGGGATGTAAATAGATTTCTTACTGTGGGTAGGGATGAAGAAGAAAGTGTGAGCATTCTGACTGTTTCACCTCACCAACATTTGGTATTTTCTGTCTTTTCCAGTCCAGCCTTTCTGATACGTGTACAACGGTATGGCATGCAGTGGTATGTATACTGTGGTTCTAATCTGCATGTCCTTGATGACTAGTGATGTGGATGGAGTCTCTATCCTCTTGAAATCCTCTTTGTAAGCGCTTTCGAAAACGACTTGGCAGTATGTACGAGCGTTGAGCATGCATTTCCTATTACCCAGCAATTCTACGTCTATGTACGTGCCCAACAGAAACGTGTATACACGTTCACGAGAAAACACGTACAGAAAGGTTCGCCGCAGCACTATCCTTAACAGCCTCAAACTAGAAATTGCCCCAAAGTGCATTAACAATAAATAAATTTGAGATATTTACACACAATAGGATCGTACATATTAGCAAAAATGAACTCCTACCACTATATACAACAATGTCTAAAAATCCCACAAGGATAAGATCGAATGAAAGAAGCCAGATAAGAAAGAGTACACGGTGGATAATTTCAGTTACATAAAGTTCAAAATCAGGCAAAATAAATCTATGGCGTTAAAAATTAGGATGATGGTTATTCTTCAGGTCCTGAGGGCTTCAGGGGTGCTGGTCATGTTTTCTTTTTTGATCTGAGTGCCCATTACATAGGTATACTCAATTTGTGCAATCAGCTGGACTATACTAGTTAACATATGATTTGTGATTTTTCTAAATTATTTCTGAAATTGTTACATCTAAATATAAAGTTCAAAAAAGTCAGTAATACCTTTTTTAAGTATGAAAAACA
>NW_006380050.1:0-1547 GCF_000327345.1 Myotis davidii
CTTCTGTCAGGCCCCGAGTACCTATCAGTAGTGAACAGGGTTTGTTGTTGCTTTATTATCTTCAGGGCACCTGTCTTCAAATTTCCCAGAATGGGGGGCAGCTGACACTTGGTGCTTAGCATGAGGCCTGCATCAGGGTAGGGTTTTTCCCAGGGCTCCTGTTCTGCTCTCGGGTATCAGCAGCCCCTGCAGACCTGAGCTACACATGGGTATTTTTCTATGGTCTTATTCCTCCGAAGCTGCAGATTGTTAAAGCTGCCTATTTGGTAAAGGGTCGTGGTGAGGGCTAATGGGCTTTTTTGCTTCTCCTGATGTAGCCTCAATCTTAGGGAGGGCCTTGCTCACCCGCATTTTAGGGGTGGAGCTTTCTTAGAGTTTCAGATCTGTGTCCTAACTACAAGTCACCCTTCTTTTCCCCTTTACGCCTCCCCTACCTCCTCCCCATAGCCATAATTTGACCTACATCTGTGAGGGGGTTTTGAAGAGTGAGTGGGGACACATGCCCTGTAAGCCTCTGCTTTGGATCACACAGTTGTCCCACCCCTCCCTCAGCTGCAGGTCCCCTTGGCTGCTACCCCTCCGTCCCCTACACTGTACCGTGTCCAAGAGCAGGGGCAAAGGGTTTCTACCCCATGCTTCATATGAGATGGGGTTTAGTGCCTGCTCCACTGAGAGGGCTTATGCCGGGACCTTCTCTGTCCCATCCTGTGAATCTACCGGAGAAACCCTGGGATAAATGCTGGTCAATGAGCATATATTCCCTTAGATCTGGGGCTCCCAGACATCTAAACTGACAGGCTAGGCTAGTGTCTATTTACCATTTCAGAATTTGTTATGATTTCACCCAGTTTTTCTTTTTTTCCTTACCTTAATGGTTGGTAATCTCTTCCTCTCACACTATGCCAAAATTGAAACAGTTCGTGTGCCATTACTTCTCAGAGGAGCTTGTCAACCTTCAGATTTCAGTGTTACCTGTTTGCTTTAAAATAATTTATAAGTAACCCTTCACAACATATCCTATTACTTGAATTTAATAATTCTGATACCCCTATGACCTTTTCCCAATTTTATCCAGTTGCATAAACAATATTTTATATTGTTTACAAAATAGTTCCATTTTATAAAATAATTAACTATACATAGATTTTTGTTACTACTGAGGCCCCTGAGGTAGAGACATTCTTAGTGCATGATAAGGCATTGGAGAGGTAGTAGGGTGATAATGATGACCAGGCAAATGTCCCTAACTAGGGAAGGAAATATTTAACTGGGAGCATGTCCAGATATCATTTTATCATAGGATAAACATAAATTATGAGAGCCATTGAGAAGTTTATAAAAGAAACTTCACTAGTCTTGTATTGTTAGATTTCTAAATTATGAGCCATCTTCTTTTGGGGATTGTCATTAGGGAAGAGGGTTTTGTTCTAAAGTCCTGCTTCTATTGCTCTTTGGGTTGGTTGATTTATCCAAGCTGGACCCTCAAATTCCTTAATAGTGCAAAGCAGAGAGTACATTATATATATACTAGAGGCCCAGTGCATGAA
>NW_006380051.1:0-1547 GCF_000327345.1 Myotis davidii
AAAAAAAAAAGCATTGCAGCTAAAGATAATACCACTCAAATCAAAACTAAAACATATATTTATCTCATGATACTACTAGAAACTTTGCCAGTCTTCCCTCTAAAAGCTAGAAGCACACACCACCACTGCAGCCAGAATCAATCTGCTTGATTCCTGCTTTCTCACAGCACCAGTTTTCTATACTATGTGTCATATTCAATCATCCTTTTACATCGACATGCTTGGTTCACTTGGAGTTCATAAACAATCTCATTTTGTATTCTATCTTGCATAGTCACCAAATTCTAACTTAAGCTACCTGTGCAAATATATATTTTCTTTTTTTTAAAAAGGAAGCCTTTTTGCCAAAATGGTTCTTTTTTTAATTTCCAATGTAGGAGCAGTTCATAAATCACATAAATACTCAAAATTGAAATTAGACTTAACAACACCATCCAACATTTCATAGCCTTTCCTGGCAGACATTTTATAGCCTATTGCTTTAAAGAGAAATCATAGAACAAATGCATAAAGAGCTCTAAAAATTAAAATTAGTGAAACAGATAAAATCCTATTAATGATTTATTGCATGATTTCCATGGTTTGTTACCTGTATTACATGATTAAATTACATCATTAAGACAGTCTGAACGTTACTATTTTGAGAATGTCTAAGTTGAAGATATAATTTTCCATTTGTAGTAATAGTGTTTTCTGTTATTAGTTTTGGGCCAACCCACTAAACACTTCATAAATAGCATTTAATAGGCATTTCCAATGAAATATTCAGCTTGAAACTAAGGATATCTTTTATCCTTTCTTCCGTCCATAACTACATCACAATGCTCATAACATGGAGTTTTAAAATAATGTGGGGGAAATAAAACTTAGTGGGAATTAACTATAGACAAGGCATATAACTGATTTCAAAAAGCTGAAAAGTAAATGAAGAATTAACTAGCATAAAACACACAATATCAAGCTCCTACCCAAAGGGAATGACAAGCAGGAGTGTGATAATTTTTCCCTTCAAGCTCAAGAAAACCCCATGATTTGAAATTCACTGGGCAACACAAGACACGGGTGTGAAACAAAGATAAACACTTGGAGACTATTTCAGAAGTCTTTAAGAAGTAGAGGTGCATTCCGAGGCCTCTGCCTCTCTTCCAAAGGCCAGAATTCCCTCAGGCTAATTTATGGATTAAAGGAGCCAGTGAATCTTCTCTACGGGCATCTTAAAGCTGGCTAAGAGCAGGGAGCAGCAGCCTGGACATTGTGTCTCCTTAGGCATCACGTTCTCTTAACAGTCTCCATGTTCCCATTCCCTCGCCATCTCCCCTCCCTCTAGTTATAAGAAAGGCTGATCTAAATTTAACTGGATTAGAACAATCATGATTCTCCCCCTAGGGCTGGATATGTTGCTGCCTAAGTAAAGCCATGGATACCTTAGAAAAAAATTGGGTAAGAATGCTTGAAATCCAACATTGTCTTTTACAAGTAAGTGAAAGTGTTGAATGTTTTGGCTACGGGGTCCACATTGATGTTTCAATTGTGCCATATCCTATATA
>NW_006380052.1:0-1547 GCF_000327345.1 Myotis davidii
TACACTTGAAACCTATATAGTTTTATTAACCAACATCACCCCAATAAAATTCAATCAAAATTAAAAAATAAGGACTTAAACAAGTACAGACATATTTTCTGTAATATTTTACTGTATTTCCACAAGCATGTAATGTTTTAAGTAAAGGAAGCAATTCAGGCTTATACAAAGAAAAGCATGGATCCTACCACATTTTGTTAAGCCCACTAGTACACCTGTATTTCACTTCTGGCTGCCTCTAGCCACTCATTCAATAATATTCGTCTGCAAATACAACATGTTTTAACCAACACATGGAGTTTGCTTACACTTACAATTCATTGAACTAGAACATCCTCATGAATGCATAATTCATTGATTAACAATTGAATGCCTTCTACCCTTCAAGGCATTGGCCAGATGCTGAGTATACAATGTCAAGGCTTTCACCACACCAGACTCACTTCTGTTGGCCTGTGTCCCTAGCAACTCTACAAGAGCCAGGCTTACAGAAAACCACAAAATTATTCATACCTGTTGCATTGCCAAGGTGTGTTCTCAGCTACGAAATCTGCATGGTAACAGAAAAGGAAGGGGAAGAGCTAGCAATGCTCCCAGGGAGCAGAAGGTAGGCAGACCCAGGAAGTCAGTTCACTCTACTAGAGAAGTCATAGTTTAACTAGTAATTAATGGCAAATGTTCTTTATCCATCCCAAGACCTGCAGTGAAATGGAACACTGTGTTTATCATATGCTGTAAGCCATATTTAAAAGGAGAAAAATATTTACTACAGTAATTACACAATTTCTACCATGCATGAGATCAACAATCGACAGCCATTGCTAGTTGCTGTGGGATCCTGAACCAGTCTTCCCCCCATGCAGAGATCTAGAAAATAAGGAAGTCAAAATAATAATCTTAAGGTCCCATCTACCTCTAAAGGGCCAGCAATAATGGGTCATGACTTATCAAATGCTTCCTGCCTTGAAATGCTCACCAGGAAGCATCTTAATAATTTTCTCATCCACCTTATCAGGTGGCTACTATTGTAATTGCCTCCATATATACTAAGAAACTGAATTTCAGAGAAGTTAAATAATTTTTCAAGACTCTAATTGCTAATAAGTAGCAGAATCCTGATTCAAACCAAAGTCTTTCTTAATAGCTAAGTATGGGAGCCTGAAATTTTGGTGTAAATTATTTGACCACATAAGATAAAAAGTTAAAGAGTAGAGTTAAATAGATAAATAGTAGACATTTCTGTAACTATAAAGTAGGGATAATAACTACCGTAAAACATTTAGTACTGCACCTAATACAATAGCAATTATTCTATAAAGTGTTGTTATAAAACACAATCATAGATGTGCCTAGAGCCCTTCACCTTGTAACCAGAGCATGTGAAAGGGAGGAAAAGAAACAAGAAACAAAAGTTCTGTTGCCATCTGAGTTGTAATAACAGTATCTCTTTGACCTTTTCTTGTTTCCATGCAACCACCCAGGTCCACAGCAGCTAGAGCGCTGGTTAGGAGCCAGAGGCCTTGGGTTTTAGAACAGTGCATTTCTAA
>NW_006380053.1:0-1547 GCF_000327345.1 Myotis davidii
TCTTTCTTCTCTATTTTCCATATACCTCCTAGTATACAGGACAGTAATAACAGATACTTAGAAAGCACTGATTAATTGACTGATTGAGTGGTTGATTGACGAAATTGTTGATAGGCCATGGCTTGTGTCTTCTCTGCTTCAGGTATGTGGAGAGTCAGCGCCATACCATTCAGGCAGACTATGTGGACACCATGGAAGAGCTTGCTGATCTGGTGGGCGTCAGGCCCAATCTGCTGTCTCTAGCTTTCACCGACCCCATCCTGGCATGGCAGTTATTATGGGGGCCCTGTACTCCAATCCAGTATCGTCTACAGGGTCCCGGAAAGTGGAGTGGAGCTCGAAAAGCCATCCTCACCACAGAAGATCGCATCAGGAAGCCGATGATGACAAGAGTAGTTGAAAGCAGCGATTCCATGACTTCAACAATAACCATGGCCAGGTTTATGCTAGCCATTGTAATCTTTGCTATCATGATAACCTATTTTTAGCTGTCCCATTGGGGAGCTGGATCTAGAGATGCCTTCAGAATCTGACAAGATTGAACAACTCTTGAGTTTCACCTTGCCCAGAAATCTTTTATTTCTCTTTCCAAAGCATTAATCCTCTTTCCTCTTTCCCCTACTAGGAAATTCCAGCTTTTCATTCATATTGACTTGTCTCTCTTCTTCTTATGACCGATCATATTTTCCTGCCAGCCATCCCTAGTCTGTGAGCTCTGATACTCTGTCATTTTTTTATGTCCTTAGCAGAATTATTACATGATGGGTGCTTAATAAATGTTTATTGTTATCAAATATTATGGTAGGGAGCAGAAGTCAATATCTGTATAAGAAATGGGTGACTCCCTGTAACTCAGCTTCTGATAGGATTTCTTTTTCTATCAGAAGCTCAATCTTTTGTTTGTTTTTAATATTGTAATTAAATGTGTTTCCTGGGGATAAAAAGAAATAACGGTCTTTTTATCAGTTGTATATACCTAAGATATATACACACTTAAACATTTCATCTCATTAGCTATTCACTAGTGTATCTGATATCTGGTCTTTTTGACTCTTTTTCCCTCAGCAAAAGGTCTTTATTATCTCAATGAAGAAACTACCTTAAACTTTCTAGGCTCATGGGTCATTCCAATAATCTAGCATTTGTCAGAAAGTTCAACTTTGTTGGAAAACTTGAGATTTTAAATTAGCTGTCCTATCTTTTTTGATCTTAGTTCTCATATTAGAATCCAACAAGACTTTACCGTGGGAAACATGATAAGTAACTGCCTACTGTTGTAGTGTGGCCTAACAAATGTTATTTGATTTGTCTCCCACCACTCCTGTGTTTTCTCTTCCAACCCTTCTCACACATAAATAATAAGTATTTGAAAATGTCATTTCTACATTAAATTAGAATTGATATTAAATATAGCGGCACTCAGAGGAAAAGGTGGTGTGGCGGTAGTAAAGAATAAAGGTGATCAAATATATGATGATGGAAGAAATTTGACTTCGGCTGGTGGGCACCGATGATATAGCATAGAATTGTACACTTGAAACCTATAT
>NW_006380054.1:0-1548 GCF_000327345.1 Myotis davidii
TCAAAATTCCTCAATGATGTTCTCTTGTATAAAAAACAACAACCAAACTCATTAGCATCCAAAGTCCCTCCAAAACCCAATTCTGTTAGTTTTCCTCCCTCTTATACCTTCCACTCCACTTCCAAAAACCCCAGCACAATGAACAATTCATCATTCTCTAAGTACAAAAACTACTCTATCTGCCCCTGACTGCACACTCTACCCTTTACATTAAATGCTCTCTCTTCTTTCTTATCCATCTAATAAGTTCATTATGTAAGTGGAAGTTCAAATACCATCTCCCAAGGAAAGACAGCCTTCTTTATTGGTCCTAGTTAAAATAGCAGGTTATATCACTTATTCTATTTCACTTCATTTTTTATTTCAATTGTATCATTTTTGTTCTTGTTTATAGACACAATCTCTTTCCTGTGAGACTATCACCCTCATCCATGAGGGAGTCTAGAGCTTGATCCCCAGCATTTAGTTCAGCCTCTGGCAGATGGTCAGCATTTAATAAATTATTGTTGCATGAATAAGTGAATGAATGACTCAGAGAGAAAGCATGGTGACTGAGGGAATGTTAGGATTTTCAAATGAGGCTAAGATACAGGTGACACCAAAGTTAGTAAGAAGAACCCTTTTTTGCTACCGCAGATACTGTTCATTCAGGGACATGTGTCCACATGTCTATGCAGGACCAAGTGCTGTGATTTTCAAAGTGCTGTTTAGTGCAGGTGTTTCCATAATTGGGATGAAGTGAGAAAATTCACTGCTCACTGGCCCTAAAAGTCACCCTTCCACCTGGGTAATGCAATGGTCCAACCTCTAAAAGATGCAAGAATTACCTTACTCCAGAGGGACCAAGCAGAGAGGGGATGTACTTTCTAACACTGCAGAGTTATTGACCTTTCATTGTAGCAAATCTGCAAATGTCAAAGCAATGAGTGTTTATAAGGAGAAAGCTACTGTGTACAAACAGTTGTTTAAAATATAGGGCCTTGAGAGCTGCCCTCTCTCCAGACACAATTACAAACAATTCTGAGAAGCACAGAAAAAAAAATCATTCCCTCTCTTTCCTCTCCAAGACTAAAGAAATGATGTTGGATGAGTCTTTGGCTTTGTTTATACAACTTAAAACTGAAGAGTGAATTACTAAAGTCAAGATCAATCCCAGGATAGCAGAAGGTTAAATGGCGCCATGACACTGTGTGTGTGTAACAATGCCATGGAGCTGTGCTGTGCTTCTGATTCTGCAGAGCTCCTCCTTCTCATCATTCTCATCATTAACTTGTTGGATTAGAACCACTTGGTGGAGAACTCCACCACCAGGACAACTGTGCCATTCCTAAATATTGATGAAAATGGAGAAGCTCTCCCAAAGTAGAGAAGAAGAAATCAATAGATTGTTGATTCTATTTTGAGGGCATCATACCATATTACCATGCTACTTTTTACTCTGAATGCATGGATAATGGAAGGGAGGCTTTACCCATCTGGGAGTGTATCTCTGAATTATTTATATATAATAAATATATAGCTCCCCCCTGGGTTTCTGATCACTGTCAG
>NW_006380055.1:0-1548 GCF_000327345.1 Myotis davidii
TAATCACCATACTGTTGTCTGTGTCTATGAATTATTTTTTTAGGCTACTCTGATAAACCTATTTTTCTTTCAGGATAGTTCCTGATGCTAAATTTAAGTTGACTTCACTTATTATTAATGGAAGAGGCCCACGCAGTATGATTAGTCACAGGTAATAAGTCACCCTAGGGGGAGTTCCAGAGATAAACCCAGAGAAGAGTGAGTCATGAAGGAGTGAAAAAAGAATCCAGATTACCCGACTATTTGTCTAGAATATGAGCTTCCAGTCGAGGGACTGTCCTTATTCTTGTGGCACCAGGTAAATAGCAACTTCTCCATCAATGAACTGCTGGTGTAATTGCTCAGTGTGAAATGCTCTCTGTCCCACCTGGACGCCGTTCAATACTACGGCTTGTAAGTAGCCCCGAGGCTTACTCACATTGTTCCTGCCCAAATCTATTAAGTTCACAGTTGCATTCTGTGACAGAATGTCACAAAGAGGCTATGTCTAGATCCAAGTCCAATTAAAAGGACCACTCAACACCTTTTTCTTGATAGCCAATATAAAAAAGTTAGGCTCTACAAATAATCTTTTTTCCTGAAGGCCTGGGAAATTCTTGCCCTACAAAGTACATAATTATGAGTGCTGGATCTATAGCTATGATGCAATGTGATGCAGCATCTTATGTTTGCTCTGAGAACTGTGCTAGACAAGGCCAGAAAGCTTCCTGGACGTAAGCTCTACCTTTGGTGGCATGCACCTGACCTCCACGTAGCATATATGCCTCAGACAGAGCTGACCTCTTCAGATAAATTGGTTGTGTGTATCCTTATTTGTAGATCTGACCATCCACGGAGGCTTAGAAATAAGTAACAGGGGAGTTAAATCATTTTGCTCGGGGTAGATTCTCAAAGGACACGGTGAGAGGCACGGCCACAGCTTTACTGGCCAGTGTATTAGCCAATGTTGTGAGGGTTGTTTTGGGGCCAAGTATAGCATAGTATAAATTTGATTCCTGCTCAAAAGTGACCAACTTAGCAGTTCTATTTCTAGCTTTTCATTTTTAAGGAGGAGAATAGAGTGCATTTTACAAAGTTCAACCATGATAATTCAGTTTGCCATTCATGGGAATTGCATAAGACAATTGTGGCCTCCAACCAGATACAGCAAGCAAACTGCTCTGTTATTTGATAAATTAGTTTTGTTGGGCACCCACAGTTTTGCTTTTACCCTGTCAGAAATCTGTACTCAGAGGCCAAGTTCCTTTGTTATCATGCTTATCCTTGGAGCTCTGGCTTCAGTTACAATTTATCAGAGTAACATGGATTCCAAGGCCAATTTGTAAAATAGGGTTCAGCTGAAGTGTTTAAAGAAAACCCAGAGATTAAGCAATATTTAGATGGATGTTTGTTGGAAAATTTCTCAGGTGGCATTGTTCTTATAATCAGTCAGCTTCTAAGGGAGTTGTTCTCAAACCTCAGCCGGCATTGAAATCACCTGGATTTCCATGGAAAAACAGTGCTGAGCCCCACTCTCACCTGCAGTAGACCATGGGTGGGGTCTGAGAA
>NW_006380056.1:0-1548 GCF_000327345.1 Myotis davidii
AGAACCAACTCTTAGTTTGGTTAATCTTTTCTATTGTTTTTATGTTCTCTATTTTATTTATTTCTGTTGTAATCATCATTATTTCCTTTCTTTTGCCAATTTTGGGCTCAGTTTGTTCTAACTTTTGAGATCTATTCTCTTAGGAACTTTCAAATATCGAATATAGTATTATTAACTTCAGTCACCATGCTGTACTTTACATCCCCACTTTTAACCCCCAGTTATTTTATAACTGAAAGTTTATATCTTTTGAATGTTTCATTATTCTTATCAGCAAGTGAGCCATCTGCTTTCTAAATCCCCTACCTCTCTGAGTAGTACCAGAAACCTGGGATACAATGTCAGTTCTTTCTGATAGCATTGCTGCCTGCATGCCTTTCAAATCCTCTTTGCCAACTTCATAGCTATCACTACAACTCAGGCTTTCATAAGTTCTCATTTTGTTTTTTTATTAGTTTTCTAACTGGTTTCTCCACGTTTCCAGTCTTGGCTACCTCTTCCCTACCTAATAAATCATCTTCCACACTGCTGCTGAAGTAATTCTTCTCCAACCTTAAGTAATCCATTAGTTTTCCATTATTTCCAGGATAGAGTTCAAACTTCTAAGCAGTTTATAAAACTATCATAAACATTTCCTATTTCTCCCACCACATTCCCACATACCATCACCTTTCTTCCAACATATTTACTTATACACTATACTTACCTTTATAGCTATAGGCAAGGAAATACATACAAACATACATGCTCCTTTTTCTGGAGCATACTTTTGTCCCTTCTTAGTGTGGCCAATTCCTACTGGTTCTTCAAGACTCATCTTGAGCTTTACATTTTATGAGAAGTATTTCCTGTTTAACATGATTGAGTGAAGCCTTTTTCCTCCATATTTTAGGAATAATCTTGATTTTGCTTCTTATTGCCATCCTAATGTTTCATTTGATTGTGTATATCTTTCTCAAAATTTGATCCTCTTGAGGGTAGGAAATACGTTTTTCATCTTAGAAGGTTACAACCTACTAGCACAACAGACCTGCATATGCAAACACAGAAAAGGTAAATAATAAGACAAGATGGCTTATGGACACACCCTGAAAAGTAATAGAGCCATCAATTCTAGAGGAAATAACAAGAGCCACTGTGGAGAAATCAGGACACATATTCATCTTTGGTGAGAATGTAAAATTGCATAGTCACTTTAGAAATAGTCTGGCAGTTTCTCAAAAGGTTAAACATAGATTTACCATATGACTCAGCAATTCCACTCTTAAGTATATATCTGAGAGAAATGAAAACATATGTTGACACAAAACTTGTATATTAATGTCCATGGAAGCATTATTCATAAAGACCCAAAGCGAAAACAACTAAAATGCCCATCAACTGATGAATTTATAAATTAACTTTGAAAACATGATGCAATGTGAAAGAAGCTGTTATAAAAGAATACATCTATATATATAAAAGGCTTAGTGACTGACTATCCATCCGACTGTCCGACTGACCAATCGACTGACTGTACATATGACACACATTGGCAATTTAAAAATA
>NW_006380057.1:0-1548 GCF_000327345.1 Myotis davidii
TGGCTGCACCAATTTACATTCCCATCAACAGGGTATAAAAATTGCCTTTTCACCACATATTCTCCAAAACTTTTTTTTTTGTTTTGGGGGGTTTGTTTTTCTCTGTTGTTGTTTTTTTAAGAGCCATAATAGGTGATATCTTGTTGTGGTTTGATTTGTATTTCTCTGATGATTACCAATGTTGAGCACCTGTTGGCCATTGTGTGTCTTCTTTGGAGAAATGTCAATTCAGTTCATTTTCTCATTCTTATTGGGTTATTTGTTTTTATTGCTACTGAGCTATAGGCATTCCATAAATATTTTAAATATTAACCCATTATCAGATATATGGCTTGCAAATATTTTCTCTCATTTCATAGGTTACCTTTTTAAATTTTGATTATTGTTCCCTTTGCTATAAAGAAGCTTCTTAGGTTGATGTAGTCTCACTTGTTTATTATGCTTTTGTTGCCTATGCTTTGGTGTTATATCCAAAAAATTATTATAAAGATCAATCTCAAGAAATCTTTTTCCTTCTTTTCTTCTAGGAGATTCATGGTTTTAGGTTTTATATTTAAGTTTTGAATTTATTTTGAGTTGACTTTTGTATATGATGTTAGATAATGGTCCTATTTTATGCTTCTGATTTTGTGACATATGATTATATTTAGCTATCAGGCTCTGATAAACTAACAAAATTGAATACCTGTACCTTTCAAAAAAAAGATAAATAGGTAATGATTCTTGATATTTCCCCCAAGTCTATACTTCCCTATGAGGCCCTCCCTAGACAAACTGAACTCTACAAAAATACATGAAGGCTAAAAACACTTTAAATAATAAGAAGTCTATGCAAATATATACCAGTTTTATATTGTTAAACAGATCGGAAGTATATAAACACTAAATACATAGGCACAATAAACCTTAATAGTTTCTCACTGTCACCAGATTAGCCTCCTAAAGCATAATTTTCTTTGTGTCATCTCCAGTTTCTATGTTTCCAATAACTGAAAATGCTTCCGGGTACTGGCCCACATACCTGAAAACCCAGAACTATTGTGGGTGTGAGACTGATTAATGAGATTTCTCCAATCTCATTTCTTTGAGGTTCTCTTAGTTTGGCGGCTTCTCTGTGATGGCTGAAATAGTTCTAGGCCTTATATCAGCACAGAAAAAGTCCATGCCTTCATGTCTTATTGGGGCAATTTGGGTCACATGTGCATTCTTTATATACAGAGGAAAGCTATGCAGTGATTGGCTTTGATCAGGAACCCTTAATCATTCACTGGCAAGGGGAAGGATATTTGTATTTATAAAGATCTATGCTTGAAGAAGAGTCATATCGTAACTGCCTGAGTGTCTCCCCAGAGGAATAAGTATTGCATATTAATATTCACTACATTCTCTATAATTGAACTCTAGGCTTCATCTCTAGCCTTTCAATTATTATCACATGATAAAATGCTATATTAAATTGGCTCCTAATGCTTAGTTTCTCATCTATAAAATGGTCATGTATCTCTGAAGCATCTTTCTTCTTGCTTCTTTGTAAAAATATATATATAT
>NW_006380058.1:0-1548 GCF_000327345.1 Myotis davidii
ATGCTAACTTAAAAATATGTGGGCCTTATTTAATGTAGTATGTCAGTAGACATTGCAAATGCTACAATTCTGGAGTCTTGAGGGAAATTTGACTATAATCAATTGGATTGTGGCATGACGAATAGGTTCACTAAGGACTATGGGACATCAGAGATCATCACTATTCATTTTGCTAGTATTTATAGCACAGTGCTTGGTATTGTGGGAACACACAAAAAACTATACACTGACCCTTTTTAAAACATAAGAGATAAAGTTCAAGCTCTTTGTTCATCCTCAGATTTGCAGATATACTGTAATGTGTAATTTATTAAACACTTTAATGTCTATATTTTGGCTATGAGTCACTACTTTCTTGTGCTGCTTTAACTTGATCTTTCCTTCCATCACTAACCCTAGTTGTTAGCTTTTTTCCTGACCATTGCACAAAGAAAGACGTTTTAGATCAGTTCATATGAGTTATTGGATAGGCAGAAAGCAAAGCCATGTTGGAATACAGATGTTTATGGTTGGCTGGGCATTGTGTTACTAGCCAAACAGCCCGACCTCATAATTTAAATTTGCTTCTCAACTAAACTAGCATTACTTGTCAGGGACCTTGAACCTAAAATTCAACAATGCCAAGGGTCTATTTGAAAGAACCTATTCTTTGATAACAAAGTCTTATTGAGGAGGGAAAACAACCTTCTAGAATATTTAAACGTGAAAGTCCACATGTGATTACATGCCCACATGAATGAATGGGTTGAAATATTCAGTGCTGTTGGCAATGAGAGAAGGGAAGACTATGTACAGACGGAATTAAAAGGCTTTGTTATTTGACCAAGACATGAAACTGGCTACAAATCTGGTTTTCAGCATGGTTAGCATCAACCTGCTTTATTTGATTGTAACTCCGACAATCCCTATTTCTAGTCAAAGGGAGCCAGGATTTTGGACCCTGTTGGGTTCTGAAGTTTCTGATAATAAATTTGTATCCTATCTGGTTACCCTCCAACTTTATAAACTTCAGTACACTCTGTTTCCCCTTCCTTTAAGGTCCAACTCATTGGTGGCTTCTGTCTAAAGTCTTTTTGGATCCCCTAATCAGAGTCCTACAGCACTTTGAACCTTGAATATGCAGCTTTAGTGTAGTCCTTTGTGTACCTTTTTCTCTACTGGATAGTGAGAATCCAGTCCTCCCAGGAAATGCAGATTGTATCCCACATATTTAGCACAGAGATGTGACCGCTTCACTGGATGTGATGTTGGTAGTGAAAGAGAAAATAGGGGAGTGCAGAATATGTATGTTCTCAGAAGAAATAAACAGGCCATTCCAGTTACATGAAAGACCAAAAACAGAAGGAGGTAAGACTGGAAAAGTAGGTAAGGGGTAAGCTGAAATGTCAAACTCAAGGATTTGGCTTTACTCTGCAGACACTGAAAGCCAGTTAAAGACTGGTTAAAAAAGATGGTTAAGACCACCTCTATCTAAATGTGAAATTGGTGATGACTAATCTAGCAGTATATTTTCCCCTTATTTTTTAAAAATATATTCTATTGATTTTT
>NW_006380059.1:0-1548 GCF_000327345.1 Myotis davidii
TGATGCTATTCTAAATGAATTTGCTTTTTAAATATCTTTTTCAGATACTTTATTATCAATATATAAAAACAAAGCTGACTTTTGTTCATTTATTTTTTGTATCCTGTAACTTTATTAAATTCATTTTTTTAGTTCCAACAGATTTTTTATTGAAATATTTAGGGTTTTCTATATGTAATATCATGCAGTCTTCAAAAAGAAACAGTTGTACGCCTTTCTTCAGATTTGATGCCTTTTATTTCTTTTTCTTATTTCTAATTGATCTGGCTAGGAATTCCAGTACTATGTTCAACAGAAATTGTGAGAGCCAGTATCCCTATATCGTTTCTGATATTAGAGAAAAGGCTTTTAACTTTTCACCATTTAGTGTAATGTTAGCTGATATATATGTTCTTTATTATTTTGAAGTATGTTCCTTCTAATTTTATCATAAATGGTGTTGAATTTTGTCATATGACTTTTATGTATCTAATGAAATGATCACATGGTTTTCATCTTCCATTCTGTTAATATGATGTGTGAAATTATTGGTTTGCATATGTTGAAACGTCTTTACATCCTAGGTATGAATCTTACCTCATCAGGGTGTATAATCATGCCCAGGTGCTCTTGAATTTAGTTTGCTAGTATTTTGTTAAGGTAACCGCACCTATTTCATGAGGAACATTGAGATTTCATTTTCTTAGTAGTGCCCTCGTCTAGCTTCAGCATCAAGGTCAGCTAGTCTTATAAATTGAGTTTGAAAGTGTTTCATCCTCTTCAATTTTTGGACTAGTTTGAGAAGGATTGATATTACTATTTTTCTTTAAATGTCATGTAGAATTCACCAGTAAAGCAATTTGGTCCTGGGCTTTTATTTATTGAGAGATTTTTTTTTATTATTGGTTTGATTCCCTTGCCTGTTCAGATTTTCTATTACTTTGTGATTCAGCCTTGTTGTTTGTTCCTAGGAATTTATCCATTTCTTCTGACTTATCTAATTTTTTGGTGTGTAATTATATGCAGTAGTCTCTTATGATATTTTGTATTTCTATAATATTAGTGGCAATATTTTTTTTCTTTTGTTTATAGTTTTATTACTTGGGTCATCTCTCTCCTTTTCTTGTGTAATTAATGTAGTTAAAAGTATGTCAATTTTACTTATCTTAAAAAACAAAACAAAACAAAAAACCTCTTATACTCATTGATTTTTTCTATTGTGCTATTCCCTAGTTTATTTCTATTCTGATCTTTATTATTGCTTTCTTGTTGCTAACCTGGGGCTTAGTTTGTTTTTGTCTTTTTAGTTTCTTGGAGTGTATGGTTAGTTTGTTTATTTGAGATTTTTCTTTATTCTTAATGTAGATATTTATCCTATGGAATCTCTCTTGGACTACTTTTGCTTCATTCTATAGGTTTTAGTATATTGTGTTTCCATTTTCACTTGTCTCACAATACTTTTTATTAGTTTTCTTAATCCTCACCTGAGGATTTTCTTTCCATTTATTTTTTAGAGAGTAGAGGAAGTGGGGGAGTGGGGAGAGAAACATCTATATGAGAGAGAAACAT
>NW_006380060.1:0-1548 GCF_000327345.1 Myotis davidii
TTATGCTGATCATTATATCCCACATATGAGTGATTCTTGTCTCTTTTCCTTGGTCAGCTTAATGGGATTTATACAATAAAGCTGGGGCACAGGATATTTGGCTACAAACAAAGCTTATGCACGTAGAAGATAATCTCTATATGTTTTATTTCACTGAACTATTTGTTTAATAATGAAAGTTTCTTAATCACCTGATGACTTAATTATTTTATATAAAACAATCTATAGACATATCTTTATTTGTTTAGCAATCTCAGTAGAATCTTCCGAGGGTTGTTAAAGAAATGTAAATATGAAACCCAGTAAGTAGTGTTTTCACGATGATAGCATAGAGTTACTCTCCAATTTCTCCACTATCTTGCTTAAACTAGTGCTTTTCAATTTTCCAAGTGTTTGAGAATCTCCTGGAAGATGGGCTTTCCCTCACATTTTCTGATCCAATTGGTCTGGAATGGAGCCTGATAATTTGCATTTCCAAGGGGTTCCCAGGTGGTGCTGCTGGTATTTAGAGAAACACTGCCTCAGGAAACAAAATTACAGAAAGGAACTAGTTCTTTAGGCAGAATGTTTCATAAGTGGTTAATGTGTTTGTAAACTTGGCTTACTGCCTGTCCTTGAGAATGAACTAAAATACTGCTTTTCTATTACGTTTAAGTGCTTTAGTGCCTGTGTTTGTAATAATGACATTTGTTTAATTCTAAGATGATGCTTACATCTATTATAATTCCTCCCACAGCTAAAGAGCTTCTTTATTCTAGGAAAGCCAAGGTTTTTGTATTTGAATAAAAGTTTTATGTGTGTTTCTTTGTGCCTTGTCGGACCAACTCTGATTTATGAAACTGCTCCAAATACATGCCTGCACTCTGATATGTAAATTGTTTTAGATTCTAAGTTAGTAATTTGGTTAAACTTTACATTGAACCAATATGTTTTTCTCTCTTCTTTATTATCTGTAAGATTTTTCACATTAAGTACCTTTTTTTGACATATAGATGATGATTTCCGATGTCCCACTGCTAAATGGAAGTAAATTCAAACACAGATTATTAATTAAAGCCTTTTCATTTAGTACACAGCTTATTTTTTAAAAGATCGCTTTCTTTAGCACATTCAATTACAATTGTATACTAATTTAGTTTTCTTCTATTCCTTTATTTTTTTCATTGTTTTCTTACTCCTAACGCACATATACCTATGTGTGGGCATGCACACACACCATTATTTAATGATTGTAATAATATCATTGTATTTATGTAGTACTTATGGTTATACATATAATTTATTATAAATGTCCTAACATTTTATAAATAAGATGGATGAGGTGTAGGATTTCCTCTGTATCACACACAGGAAAGCTGCATGGCTTAGTTTTATGGAAAACCTCCTCTTTTTGTTTTTGTTTTTAGCCCAACTTTTAGGCTTGAAGAATATCAGTCACACAATCACAAACCCATTTACATCCCAAGAGTACACAATTTTACTGCATTCATCTCTTTTTACCAAAGGCAAGTCTTACTGATGGTGATTGTATGGTTTTATTTTGTTTTT
>NW_006380061.1:0-1548 GCF_000327345.1 Myotis davidii
AGTTGAGAACTTTCACCTTTTCACTTAAAAGAATCACTTTTGTGGTTTCTCTTTGGTATGCCAAATTGCCAGGATCCCCACTCCTGTGTTTGGGCCATTATTAAATAGAATAAGGGTAATTTGAACACAAGCACATGATTCCACGACAGTCGATCTGATACGAGACAGCTACTAAGTGACTAACAGGCAGAAGTGTCTCCATTGCGGATAGGATAGATGGGCCGGATGGAGCAGGAAGGTAGGAGATCACTCTACTCAGAACAGAGCACCACCAATTTCAGACTTATAAATGGTTTAATTCTGGAACTTTTTATTTCATAGTTTCGGATCTCAGTTGACCATAGATAACTGAAACCGCAGAAAGGGAAACCACAGGTAAAGGGGAACTAGTGTAATTTTATACTATGTCTTTAAGTAAACTAAGAGTTACCAGAAAATGGGTGACTCCTGGGACTTGCCCTCGAATTGACCCAAGAAGCAAAGGAAAACCCAGCCCACAGAATGGGTTTGAGCGGGCAGTGTAAGGCATCAAGGCAGTTGATTTCTGATGACACCTTATGGCCCTGCTTGTTACCGACACGAGTCCAGGTGGCCATATGGAGGAGACAGAATGCTGGAGCTCAGGGGAGTGATCTGGCAAGAGCTGTGTTAATCATTTGCATATAGAGTTGGCACCATATGCCTTGAGGTCACCCAGGAAGAATGTTGATTACAAGAGAGGAGAGCTGAGGTCAGTCTTGAGGATGAGAACAGAGCCAGTCAGAAATCTGGTGCAGAGAAGAGGATCCGGCATTACCGGCTGAATGGGAACAGCCAATGAGACAGGAGGAAAACCGAGGGAGTCTTATGTTCTCATCAGACAGAGACGAATGTGTTTCAAAAAGGTGAGAGGGGTCAGTGGTTGTCAAATGCTGCTGTGAAGTAATGGCCCGCTGGATACAAGCCTCTTAGTGGGAGAGTGGACCTCCCTTGCTATGACTGGTCTTGTGTGGAACGTACTTTTTTCCCATCTAAATGCATATTGTCTCAGCCATTCTGAGAGGGGATGGGAAACTGCCTTGAATGCACAGTTTTGGGGACTAACTTTTTATCTTTCTTACCCCTTTCTAAGGCAACATCTTGGAAAGAGTTGTCTAACACTATCTTCCTCCACTTTCTTTCCTAATCCACTACAATCAGGAGTCTACTTTCATTATATATGTGGCTGTTGAAATCACAATCATTCCAGATTATTCAGGAAGAGAGTGTAGGATGAGAAAAGTGTTGGGCCACCAACATTTAATGGGACATGATATTATCTACCTGATAAGACTCAGGTGAATTGAAGTAGCACATATAAACTAATAATATAATCAGGGTCAGCACGCAGTCTCGAATGCTATTTTTTCTCCCCTTGACCCACTTTACCCTTTTCTACGTAACCTGCCTGTGGTCACGCAGCTACTCAGTGAGAACAGATTTAAACTCGTGTCTGCTTGGCTAAAAAGATCATGTTCTTTCTTTCCATTATGCCAAGCTTCCTCCCCCGTGCTTCTGTGCCCACCAAAA
>NW_006380062.1:0-1550 GCF_000327345.1 Myotis davidii
ATATTTAAATTTCCTGTTTACTTTTCTCTTCCTCTTCCTAGGCTACACATTTCATGAGGGCAAATCTGATATTTTTACTATTGATTGGCAATTGGTTCCTGACTTACTCAGAAGGCTCACTAGTGATTTTATGCACTTTGACATGTATTAAGGTCAAAGTACATAAATGGGATAATTTATTAGGACAAATTTTAGACTATAGTTACGGCATTATAAAAGGGTTATATTATGTATATTCAGTGACTGACTGAATGGGGTCAAAAATGAAAACCTTAAAGAAGATTGACACTATTGACCGTAAGGATGAACAAAAAAAACAAACCCCAGAAACTTTTGGATCTTAAGTAATGATTTTTCAAAAGTGTATTTCATTTACTATGCTCCATTTCTATCCAAAATTACTTAGATTTATTTAAGATGGCTTCTTTCTGTTTTAGAGCTCTTGTGCTCCAGTTCTTGTGTCTAAATTGAGACATCCGACACTCAGTAGAGGACAGCTAATAGAAGGTAAAAAAGCAAATGACTTTTAGATGATATCATGTAAAAAATGTGAAAAAGACATTTAAATCTATAAGCTGAAATAAGTAGATAAAAATTCTTTAAAAAGGTTTTTAAAAAAGTACTAACTTTAACAGCAAACTTACTCAAGTTATACATACAGCCAACTATTACCAGTTATAAATTCATTTAAATGACACCCTATAATTTACTTATATTCTATTGTTTAGTTTTTTCATTAAAAATATTTAAAACATACCAAAAGTTATAAGTAATAATATAAAAAACGGACAATATTTTCCCAGCACCAAGTTTGAATAAATGTTAAACCTTGATTTTATTAATTCCATATCTTTTACTTCAAAAAGTAATATTTTACAAATAACCACTAAAGGTCATATCCTTTGCTCTTTTCCATGGGTACACTCAAAGATAACTGCAATCTTAAAGCTGGTATGCATTTTTCATATTTTACTACATATATCCATTATTTTTCTATTGAACTGTGTTCCTAAGATGTTAAAGCCCCCAACATTTAAAAAAATGACCATATTTTTTCATTAAAGTGAGATTAACTTGCAAAAGAATAAGATGGGGTTTTGGTGTCTTTGAGTAAAAAAAAAATGTAATTTGAATGAACAGAAATAGTATGAACTTTCTGAACTAAAATCACAAAACATGGGTCTTAAATAAAATATTTAACTCATTCCTAACATTTTCATTTTAAATTTTCATTTTTTAAACAGCTTTACTGAGGTATAACTGATATGTAAAAAATTGCACATATTTAATGTATTCTATATAATGAGTCTGGACAAAAGCATACGCCCATGGAACCATCACCATAATCAAGGTAATAGACAATGATATTTAAATTTTTATAATAACAATACACTTATTATAATAGAAACATTTTAGAAATAAATAGCATTTCTCATCATATGTGTTGAATGTGTATAAGGCTATTACATATATATAGGCAGTGACCGTGATGACCAAAATGACCAATGGACTGACTGAATGCTCAACGCAGGAGCTGCCTCCTGGTGGTC
>NW_006380063.1:0-1550 GCF_000327345.1 Myotis davidii
AAAAAAAATATATAATTTTACTAGGCTGTATATTTTAAAACTATTTTCATCAGTGTTTCCTTGTTAAAGCATTGGCGATAAGCATTTTTAATCAAATGGTTCGTAGTGTATTTGACCTGGCTGCTTAATTCTGCAATGGAAGTAGTCATATGTTTGGGTTACTAAGATTGTAGTACTGTATGCTATCATATGTGATTTTATTTTTTCCATTCCTTTGAAAGCATGATCTGAATTAAAGTTTATTTTCTTTACTTTCATGTTCTCGTTGACGGTCATCTTCATAGAATAAAGTGTCCAGTTTGGAAAAGGTAGGGAACCAAAGTGTGGGCTAGAAGTACCAATTTCAGGCCCAAACCTCAATATAGTATACTTGTAAATGAGTAGGAGTGCAAATCTTAGGTGTGCTTTTCTGAATAATTGCTTTTATGCAGGATTGATTAGACTATTTAAAAGGAAAAAGATCCAGCTTCTGTGAGAGACAAATGATATGAATTGTTTTAATTCTGTGTGAGCTAATGGATATGAATTGGTTAAGTTGGTAGGTAGGTATTTTTTCAACATCAGTTCTATTTTAGTGATGTTTTATCAAGAAACCATGTATTGAAGAGCCATGGCTGAGAATGTGAGGTAGTTTTAGTGGTAGATGATAGAAAACGTTATTAGCTATATCTTTAGATATCCAGAATTGAGATTTCTTTGCAACCGACTTGAAAAATGAATGGACCAATTAAGTTTTTAGTAATGCTACCTTAAAATAATAATATACATGAAGAGAATGTTGAGTAATGAATGAAAATATATTATATGCTGGTTAATGTTAACTAGTCTCAGTACCGTTTACTAATCATCTCTATTATCATCTAGTATCCACTCATTCTCACATCCTTATTTCTCCCCAATATTTTTTAGATCCTATTATTTGGAAAATAATCAGCTAACCTTGACATTTATTTTTATCTTCACATATCACTACCTTGGTGGTTTAAGAAAATTCAGTCCTTGATAAATTGCCTTGAAATTTATCTTGTGCTGGAAAGCCTTATGATGACTCCAAAGACTTTCTTATGGTATAATACATTTTGGGGATTGTGGTTCTCAGTTATCGAAGATAATAAATATTAAAATGGGTGTTTCCACCAGAAAATTTTCATGTTTTCCATTAAAGTAATAGATAATTTTAAGAATTGGTTCGTGGAATACTCAGGAAACTTGACAGGTTTCCCCCAATGCCTAAACATTTCTGAATATCAGATTTGCAGTTGTTGTGGAAGAAGAGAAGGAAGATATCTTTGCAGGTTCCCGCAGTTTCATCATGAACTTGAACAAGTACAGTATCACTTGTTAGAACATCAAACCTGTGTATTGTAATAGAGTGGGCTCGATATTTTACTATAAAACATTTAATAAACTTCTGTTCTTAATAGAAATTTGTGTTCTTCATACATTTGCTATAATTTTTTAAATAAAATAAATTTCTGCTTAAAGTATTGTTTTGCAAAATTTCAGACATATTCTACAGAAGGTTGTTGATAGTCTTGTGCATGTATTGG
>NW_006380064.1:0-1549 GCF_000327345.1 Myotis davidii
TGGCCAGCATCCCAGAAGGTCTGTATATTCCCCTTCCCAATCACACTTTCTGCCTCTTCCCCAGTCACCATTCTCCTGACATTATTATAATCTCCTTCATTTCCTATATAGTTTTACTACTTAAGCTTGCACCTCTAAACCATATAGTTTAGTGCATATTTCAACTTTATAAACATAATCATACAGAAAAAGTTGTCATGATAATGGACATAAAAATTTTTAAAGTATAATGTATACATCAATGAATGGCAATATTATTAGTAATCCTATTATGTGGGGACATAGGCATTGAATTCAACCCTCCAAAGCAGGTGGCTGTTCTCACAATTTTCGCATTGAATCATCTCCCATCAGGTCTAGACCTTCTCACCCTTCCAGATGGTCAGCACAAGCTCACAAGCTCACATTCAGGGCCCATAGGAGCTCTGTTTTGTTACTTCTTTTGCCACCTGGATGGAAAAGTACTCACCTGAGGCTGAAGGGGTCTGTAAATACCTGCTTTGTTCATAAATTAGCAGGCATCCCTCCGTTGAATGAGTTCCCTGGCGATTATCAAGGCTCTAAGTTCACATCTGGTTAATCGTTGGCTAGAAATCAATACACAGAGAGTGATGGTTTATGATAAGGGATTATAATAAGCAAGTTCAAATTCAAGAAATTGGCTGTCTCTTTGCTCTTAGATGCTGAAAAGAAGGTGCTGATCCCCAGTCCTTTTGAAAAAATGTAACTGCACTCATATTGCTATCTAAATCAAGCACTACCTATTATATATTTTTTATTATTCCCCTTCCCCTCATTGGCCAATTCATTGTGTCCTTAGGCTCAGTTGTTCAAACGCCACCTAGAGTTTCTTTCAATTCCAAGGAAACGCAACAATTTATTCTCTGGTGTCACAAGACCTCAGGGTTACAGCTACCCTTTGCCCCAGTTCTGGAACAATTCCGACACTCTTTGATGTTTAGCGGCTGCCTTGTGAACTGATCCATGGGGCTCCCAGTGCCTGAGGCTCAGTATTACCGTGGGTTTCCCAGCTGGCAGTTGGCCAGTGCTCACCATTCCTCCTGTGCAACCAACCACCCATGCATGTGTACATGAGCACATGCATGTGTGAATGGGTGGGTATGTTCAAGCGTGTGTAGGCATACTATTTGCTCATTCCAGAAGTAGACAGCATTACTGTGGACTGTGGCAATAACAGTAAGAATGCCTTTCATGTTGTGGATGTTGGGTGACTAAGCAATGCTCCACCTGGCTTCCTACCCCAACATTCCTCTCCTTCTCACAACTGAGGCCACTTGAATTTCACCTTCAGGATCAATACTGTACCATTACTAAGACCACTTTAGGGCTTTGTCAGTTAAAATTTTAGAGACCTTAGTCCAGATTCTCAAAAGACTCAGAATTAACACACCTGGCCAATCCTCTCACAGCGATACTGAATCTACACTTGGATCACACTTTGATTTTCTTCCACAGATTCCTGTGTGCACTTCAATTATAGTATCTGGAGCACTTGCTACCCAACCCAGGTCTCTTACTAACTACCTCC
>NW_006380065.1:0-1550 GCF_000327345.1 Myotis davidii
GCCAATATGGCCAAATGGTGTGTATTTATTAATCATAAACATGAGAGGTGCCCTCCAGCACAAAAATCTTCCAACACATCTGTTATAGACTGGTGGCCCTCATGGCCCTGGTATCTGGTCTCCTTATAGTCACACTTTTTGCAATGTGACTTTGCAGTGCTTCCCATGAAGAAGTAGAATATATTTCCCAGCCTTTAAATTGGGGCTGCTCTTGAGACTTGCATAGCCAAGAGTACTATATGGTGGAATGATAGAGTTCTGGGCCTACGCTTCAGAGGCCTTGTGGTATCTGCTGTCACTTGGATCCCTGGACAAGGCAGCTGAAGGATGTGAGGGACAAACAAAGAGACTGCAGTCACCCAGCCATCCCAGATGAAGCCATCGTAGACCAGTGTGTTAACCACAGACACCTGTGTGAGTGTTGTCATGCTCGACTAAGCCCCGTCCCAGATCAGTAGAAGCACCTAGTCAATGGGTGGACTCATAAAAAATCATAAATGTATGCTGGATTTTGGAGTGGTTTTTAAAGTATCAGTAGTTAACTAATAAAACCAAAAAAGTAATTTTCTCTTTAATTAGAGTTGAATGAATCCAGGGCATTTATTGCTTCATTTGTTCAGCACTTCAGTTTGGATTGATTGTTCCCTAGAGCTGCTGTACAGCTGACATCTCGGGATCCCCCTTTATCATCATTTAAGGAATTCCCTTCCTTTACTTTGTTTTCTGAAGCTCACGCCTTCCCCTTTCTTGGCAACTCCCTTGTTTTGCTGGAGTACATCCCTTGGGAGTTGCCTGAGAATGGGTGAGTAGGTTTGACGACAGTGCCTATTTAAAATGTCTTTATTCTATCCTTTCACTTAATGTGTGGTTCAGCTAAATTAGAGTTCTAGCTTGGAAACATTTCCCTCAGGATTTTGAAGGCACTGTTTCATGGTCTTCAATATGGCTATTGGGAAAGTCTGATTCTATTTTGATTCTTGATCTTCTTTGCTTTCAATTTTTTCTCTCTCTAGAGCTTATAGAATAATTTCTTTTGCCTCCATTGTTATGACTTCTTAAAATGATGTGCTTTGTTGTGGCTCTGTTTTCATCTATTGCACTGAGCTAGATATTCATATTCTTCAATTTTGGGAAATGGTTTTGATTTTATTTCTTGGATGATTTCTTTCTCTTTTTCTCTCTTTCTGCAACTCCTATTATTTGCATGTTAGGTTTCCTAGAATGATTCTCCACTTTTCTCATCTGTTTCCAGTTCTTTGTCTTCACTCTATTTTCTGGGACATTTCTACAACTGCATTTTCTAAACCTTCTATTGAGTTTATTTTTTAAATCTGTGCTTTCATGTTTAGATTTTTAAAAGCTCCTTTTCTTTAGGTGTTCCCTGAATGTTCTTGCCCTAGCATTGTGTTCTTGTTTCATAGATACACGATCTCCTCTTATCTTACTGAGGTTATTAATTGATCTGTTTTATTTTTAAGTTTTCTTCTCTGTGAATCTCCTCGATTTCTCATGTGTAAGAGTGAACTATAGAAAGCTAAGAGCCCGTGGGT
>NW_006380066.1:0-1548 GCF_000327345.1 Myotis davidii
CAAAAGTTCCTAATTCCTACAGCCTTATTAGCAATCTCCACTAAACAGGTAAATGCTAATAACAATTTAGGAACTACCTTTCCAGATTTTTCCAGGATTAGATAGTTGCTTTATAAAATTTATATACGTTTAAAAATAATTGTATGTATGTATGCAGATATGTAGAGATAGATCAGATATGTATAGGTAGATTTTTATGGGTAAAATAGATGTAAGTTTATATATCTGTATGTATATCTATGTATGTTTGTTTAACTAAGTTTACTTATTTTTTTAAACTTTAAAAACTATATATGCCTGGGGTGAACTGCCTTACATGTCACTTCCTTTAAGTCAGAGTGGTTTCTTTAGTTCCTTTAATAGCAAACATCCTCTTAAAAACTTGTTTTGAAAGAATTTTCTTTGCATTTTATTGCACTAGTACTAGGATGTTGTTGATTGGAATTTTCGGAGACATTTATACTTTCAGTGAAGATCTGTAGGTGAGAAATTAAAATGACAGAATAATTTACGTTTTATGTTCCAAGAGTCCCTAATTCGGGACAGCCAACTGTGCAAAAGGCTTACCGTGAGGTGACAGATCAGGGAACTGGCTCTAGCACAGCTCTATCCTTGTTCCCCTCCCTATGCCAGCTTGACAGAGAAGCTAAAGGAAAGAGGAAAATACCTTTTGAGGGAAAAAAATGGGCTGATTCCCAAATTCATAGTGTTAGAGGGAGGGTACTTTGAGAAAATTATTCAACACAATTCCAAAAATTACAAGAAGACAGCCTTCTGCTCCCCAGTCGATGCCTGATTAGGCAGTGGTCTTATGTCCTCATGCAGCATGAGCACAAGGAAAAAAATGAAAATGACTGGGGCCTGACAGAGTGAGGGGCCTGCAGGAAGGGGGTGATCAAGGCTGCTGCCTGGCTTTAGTTTCTCGTTCCGGGAAAGCGAGGAAGACTGGTCCTGTGTGTCCCTGAGTCTGAGAGTTATTCTAGGAGGAGGCTGGAATCAGGGGCGCCCATCTTTCTGGAAGAAACCAAGGATCTGGGAAGATGGTACCAGCAGGTCAGCCAGACACAGAAGCGGTGGCTGGTTTCTTATAGGACTCACTCATTCTGAAGGGGACTGAGTGGAGGTGGGCTCCTTTCATGGGAACAGGCTGGAAGTGTCCATTCATTTTCATTTGGGTCATAACAACTTGCTGTTGCATTCGTTGAGGACAGCGAAGGAGAAGGATTTGTCCTTAACCATTTCCCCAGATGCTTGTTCTTTTCCTGTATCTCCCTCCCCGCAGCCCACACCACTCATTTAACAGAGAAGAGAAGGCAAGGGACAAAGGTGTCTACGATGCAGCCCACACCTACTTTCTCCAGACCTTCTGCTTTAAGTCACGGAAGCTTAAACACTGGTCTTCCATGAGAAAGGGGAGGAGAGAAGACATGAATGGGCCCTGAAATTTTTAAATGCACTGGGATTAGGCTCAAACACTAAAATAAACAATTTTATTAATCCAGAGTGGCTAACAATTTATGAAATCTGAGGAAAATGCCATAAAAAAAA
>NW_006380067.1:0-1549 GCF_000327345.1 Myotis davidii
ATTTGCATATTACACTTTTATTATTATAGATCCTCAGAGCTTAGAGTCCATCTATAATTGTTGCTCAATAAATATTTGTTGAAGTAACAAATGGTTGATGGTGATTATTCATTTGTTTCTACTAATAAATTTTGAGGTTCTTGAGTGAGGAACCATAGTTCATTTATCCTCAACTCACCGGTTTCCAGAAGAGGCTAGCTGTTTTGAATTAAATAAATTTAGAAATAATGTATTTTTGCTGATTGATTCTGCAAGTCATCATGGAAACTTGAGTAGATTACAAAGATGATGTAGTTAATTTTCGGCAGTGAGTAAGTACTCTGTGAGAAAAAGTTTGAAACTGGGAAAATTTAGTGAATTTTTAAAGATGATAGTGAACATTAATCCTGACAGTCTTTAGTTTGTATAAGAGAATTATATAGGATAAGGATGTCAGGGAGTTTAGGGGATGGGTTAGTCCTGATCTCAAAAGCCAAACAAAGAATATGAAGTGTTCATAGGCCAGAGAGAGTCATGAACGGTTATTGGAATCAGTGGATTCACAGCTCTGATTTAGGAAGTTTAAATGGCAGCTTTATGAAGCATACATAAAGCTGGGGGGTGAACAACTATTTTACATATGTTTAAACAAGGCAATTGGTAGTCTAGCAATAGTACGTTGGTTATAGATAGCACCTTGCAATAGGTTTACTTGCCTTGGGTGTCAGTCATGAACATGGTTTTGTAGAAAATTCTGTTTTATCAGTTTGGTCAATAGCTCTGTGATCCCCCCAAGAGTCATAATTTGATGTAAATTTCTTAAAGATGCTCTATTCAGTTAGGTCACCTTGTAGCCAAGAGGAATAACATAGTTGAGAACAACAGGAGACACTGTGGACGGGTGTTAGGTTGAGCATGAAGAACTGATAGGTTGGAAATATTTACTCCTTACTCCTGATGTTTTATTGTAACTAAAGTCATTTTACCTGGGCAAAAAGCTCTGAAGCATGAGCAAATGGGGATGAGCTTCAGGTTGGAACTTAAAGAGGGGTTGTTGGAATAATAGCTCTGGTCCTGCTATACCTGCACTGCCCATATGATAGTCACAAACTGCATGCACTACTGCGCATTAAAACAGTGACTCGTTTAAATTAGGATGTAGTATAAGTTATAAATACACACCATGTTTTAAAGGTTTCGTATGAAAAATGAATGTGTGCACACAGAAAGAAAAGGCCATGTGAGGACACAGTGAGCAAATAGCTGTCTGCAAGCCAAGGAGAGCGACCTCAGGAAGAACTGACCCTGCCAGCACTTTAATCTTATCGCCCAACCTCCAGAATGAGTACATAAATGCCGGTTGCTGAAGCCACCCATCTGTGGCATTTTGTTATGGTAGCCATAGCAAACTAATACACCTGTCCTTTTACTTTTTAAAATGGGCCACGAGACACTTTAAAACGGCCTGTAATGTTTGCATTTGTGGCTCACATAATATTTCTGTTGGACAAGTTTCTTCTCTAAATCCATGCAGGGATGGCTTTGTAGGAACCAAGATGATTTCATGGAT
>NW_006380068.1:0-1550 GCF_000327345.1 Myotis davidii
GTGTGTGTGTGTGTGTGTGTGTGTGTTTCAGGCATTGGTGGGACTAAGAAACTGGGTGATTCAGATAAAAACTTTCCATGCAATTAACTTGCTCCAGACTAAAGCAGGTGCTGCAGGGAACCACTGGGCCAGTCTGCTTAGTAAATACCCATCCTCGGATGTAGAACAATTCAATGGAAATAATTATACTGGGTCAATTAAGCAGAACTCAGACCTCCTCCTGCTAGCCTGCTTGAATTGCATATTTCCATGAACCAGGTTTGCTCTGGATTTAAACTGCTTGGCCTCCTGCAAAGGGGCCTCTGGGGAAACATTGATTTGCACGCTGGTTGTTGTTGCTGGAGGAGGTGGCCCCCTCTTCCCAGGCAAGAGCACTTGGGCTGGGCTTCTGAGAGGCCTGGGCCTGAATGCTGGCCCCAACACTTCCTAGCCTATAACCTTAGCAAGTTACTTAATTCTCTAAACTTTGGTTTTCTCATTTGACAAGCAGGGATGGTAAGAGGGCCTATATCCCAGGCCATTCATGAGGCTTAGTTGAGAAAATTCTGGTAAAGCTCTAAAAAAAGGGCCTGAGATATAATAAATCCCCCAATAAGCAGTAGCAATTGTTATCATTATGATGATGGTCATCAACAAGAAAAATGGGTGTTATAATCGTACAACCTATGAGCATCCAATGGAAAAACTCTACAGAGGGTAGCATGTGAATGCAAGAGCTCATTATGCTCAACTCCAAACATGCAGAATTTAAAGCAACCAATATGTGAGTTTATCAAATGGAATGATTAGCGGGGATGTAAGGGCTGAACAAAAGAAAGTACACTGAAAGTCTATGAATTCTAAACACCATGGCTGTACTGACCATCAGTCCATCTGTAGGCCTGTCACAAAGGCTGGGAGGGAAACTGAGACACTAAGCACTGGGACCCATTGTCATATTGAAAATTAATCCAATGAAATGACATCACCCCTAAAATGATAAAGCAAATCCATAAGAAAATAAATTTAATTGACAAAAATTTAGTTTTTTGCACAATAATGGTGTTTACTGAGAGCTTACAATTTGACAGAGGTATTTTTCAGTGCTTTATATGGACTCCTTATTTAATCCTTACTGTAACCTGTAAGATGGATGCTATGATTATCTCAATGTTACAGATACATAACCGTTTAGGGACACACATTACAGGTAATGAAAAGTTACCTTCTGCTCAGAGACCCCTGTATAGCCTGGAAGAGGGTAGAGTCACTGAAAAGCTTACATGTGGGTGGGGTTTAAAATCTGGAGAATTTGGAATTAGTTGTATTTGTACATTCACAGAACAACTATATAAGACCTGCTACTTTGTGCCAGGAACTGAGTTTGGTGTTGAAGATATAATGATGCTCAAAGGTAGGTATGATCAGATTTGGGAAGATGGAGTAGGTGTACTTTTCTTTATTCTTCCTACTATGGACAACAACAACCCTTGGGCGTTGTATGTGAAACAAAATAAGACTGTGATTTGCAGAAAAATAATGGCAGATTGGGAAGGAAGCTTGGGCCCCAA
>NW_006380069.1:0-1550 GCF_000327345.1 Myotis davidii
TCTCTTATTGGTTAAAATGACTGTTCTCTGTGCAGTTGCTGGAATGATGTAATATTCTCAATTCAGGACTTTCATGTTGATTTCGAAGTCTGAAGATCACTTGAGGCACCCAAAATATTCCTGCCAGTGAAAGAGAGCTAGTCTAGCTCTTTCATCTCTTGATCAGGGTGATTATATTTTGGGGGAGCATCTTTCAGTGGGATAGATGGGACCTTGTTTTTTCCAATTAGTTTGTGTATTTATGTTATTGCTAAATGAGATAAAGATCAACATCAATTCTATTTCTACTTCATGTCTGAGAAATACTATTTACTAAAAAGTAAATAGAGGTGGAAGGAGTTTTGTTATAGCAATGTCACTCACTTTGAAATCCTTTTGAGAGACATGACAAAAATCACATAATGATTAATCATTAAAACCACACTTTATGAACAGCTGTCAACTAATAAGTTCTTCAGTCAATCTAGTTGAAGGGAAAGAATTGGAAACTCCTTGACTTACAAGAGAATTTTTGAAAATCAAATCATTCGAGTCATTCATGTTTTCAACACCAATACCAATATCTAAATCATTAATTTGTTTGACATCCTGGAGTGTGTTATAATTGGGGCAATGAAAACAATAAATTAGAGAAGGTGAGAGGCAAATCTTTACCAACTTTTTCAAGTTTCTATGTAAAATTTGGGTAGTGGTAAACCTATCTCTTATGGTTATTGGAGGATATACATGAATTATGCATCTTTGTAGTAACGATAAGAACCTCTAAATGACTGGTTGCTATTAGATGATGAACCTGACATAGGTGGGGAACCTTATCTAAGGGTGAGTGGGATAGGGACTGGATTTTTAAGAGCAAAGACTAAATTGAAAATAGGTAGACAGCACTATCAAGATTTTGGTATATGTTACATTTTGAAACAGAATTTCATCCAGTGGTATCATCCACTTTTTGGGGGAGAAGATTGACAAAAGTTATGTCGGGTGTCAGGAGTCCAGAAACATGGGCTTAGCTTAACAAAAAACTCTAATTTCCAGCAGGGACAGTTTACAGGGGGAGAAAACTGAGCCAGAAACGTAGTTTTAGAGGTGGGACCAACATAGAAACATAGTGTGAAGATTTAAGGGGTAGATATAGACGGGTGTGTAAAGCCAGTTTTCTTCCTCTCCCTATACACATGAACACACATATAAGTATGCAATAAAGAGCCTAGAGAGGGAACTCAAATGACTATCATCTTTGCTGCTAATGCCTATGTGTTGGGAGGGTATTTCTAGAATGATGTGGAAGTTTTGAGGCAAGATATGAACTAATTAAAGTATACATCCTGGTGAATGGGGTATGCTAGCATTCAGACTTCTTTGTCATGCAAGCCTATAGCAATACATTTAATTTTGTTGATGGTGATCAGCTTCCTAATAAACTTTTTGTCTTGCTCAGAATTGGCTTCAATACCTGCACAGGAGGAGGCTCAATGAAGTAAAAGAGCTTCCTTAATTGTGTTCTACATCCCTATAGGGAGCAGTATAGTATAGTATAGTATAGTATAGTA
>NW_006380070.1:0-1551 GCF_000327345.1 Myotis davidii
TGTCCTTTTGTGACTGGTTTGTTTCATTTAGCACAGGCTCACCCATTCAACAGCAATTTTTAAGCTGATATAAACTATGAAAACATAGCAGTCATAATATCAAGTTTGAATAACACTCCTATTTTAAGTGAATATTTACTTTTACTTAAGATGATCTGCTAGAATACAGCAAAATCATTCTACTTAGAAAAGCTCCTTTTGACCTAAAGAATTTTGTATTGTTGACAATTAAAAACAGCCTTTGCAGGGCCTTATTTATACCCAGTCACTTAAAGTCTAGGTTCAATCACAAATGGAGTCAAAGATCATCAGCTTCATTAAACATATCCTTACCCTTAAAAGTTGATCGATGCCAATGACCAATACTTAAATGATGCCAGAGCAATGGACAATGGGGTCCCATATGACAAGCAAAAAAGGCCAGAAGCAAAAATCCATATATCATCAGTTCATATGTATCACAAAGCCCCCCATAATCACAGCTCATTATGATGGAAAACATTCCATGGACTGTCTCATTTCATCAATCATTGTCTGTTAAGCAGATAATGGGAGAGTTCTTGAAGTTGGCTATGGCAATCCTACCTACATTTTTCCAATAATAATATTAGTAAAGCTGCTAATGATAATAACAAAAACAACCACCATTTATGAACACCTATTTTATTAGCACCTATAACATTCAAAATAATTCATTGTCTCTGTTCCCTATATTAACACCGAAATACCATTATTACATTTTCACTCAAGACTAGTGGTGGTCAGACACCTTTTTGAAGGCCACAATGTCAGATTAGTATTCAAACCAGTTATTTCTGGCTCCAAAATCATGCCCTGCTCTTTCCATTGTCTCATGCTGCCTCAGTGGCTCCTCATCCATAGGTAATATAATTCGAGAACACAGACAAACCACCATAATTTACATTCCATTTTAGTAAAGCAGAGTATTCTGTCAAAGTCATAGAAAATCATAGCAAATGGCTGCACTGGGCAAATATGCAAAATATTGCCAAATATAAGGCCTAAATAACAATTATACTAATACAGAGAATGATCTTGACCCTGGCAGGCCTAATAAATTCATGATAAATTTTAAATATCCTTCAGAGAACAATTTTGTTTAAAAAAAACCACACATCACTCAACATAGATTCAGCAACTTAAAATTTTCTGCTGGAAAATGACATTTAAAATCTTTATTTCTCTTCCACTGTTTAAAAGAGGGAAGGAAATGCTTCTAAAACCAGGACATTCATTAGAACTTTTAAAAGCTTACAAGACCATCTGATACCCATCATATGGCTTGCTATTTTGTAATTTTCTTCTTTGACATGACTACCAAAGTTTATGCGAAATTAGAATATGTGATTTACCAGGCAATTCTTATGCTTCTCTCCTTCCTCAAAATAATAACCTTTCTAAGAAATTAGATCTGGATCCTCCCTAATGTTTGCAAATCCATTTTGTGACAAAAATGAGGAGGAACAGATAGATGATTAGGAACTCCTCTGTACTTGCCCCAGTCAGTGTGGCTCAGTTGAGCATTGTCCC
>NW_006380071.1:0-1550 GCF_000327345.1 Myotis davidii
GGGGGGGGCAGGGATGTTGGATAATAGCTACAACCAGCACCTAATTAATAATCAGGCCTCAAAGGGAACTGTGATGAAAGGCTCGGAGCTTCGCTTTGTCTCCGGCCTGATCCAGTTTAGCATTTTTAAGATATGCCAAACGCACGTCCTGCAGCTTCATCTTTATATAAGCCTTCTTTTTTAGCAGCGTGTTCGGTTTATCTCTGCCTCATGTGGAATTTTCCCCTTTATTGTTCCTGTTCTCTCACCAATGCACAGTCACTGTGGAAGAACTAGACCATCAGATAAACAATGACTCAGACCACAGTGGCTGCTGATCAGATCGGCCCTGACGGCAGAATGTCGAGCCTCCCACCAGATGCTAAACAACCCGGGTAGGAGAGCCGTGCCTGCAGCCAGGCACCATGGGGGGGCATGGATTGGGGAGTCACTGTCTGAACTTGGACTGGGAGCCCAGCACCCGCCTTGCTGGAGGTGCAGACATCCTTACTCAGACTGGTTGGAACAATAGGACATCCTGGCCCACCTGCCGGAAGCTTCAGAGCTGGCTTCATCCCCTGGTCTCTGCGATTTTCCTTGTCATGCCCACCCCCTGCACCAGTGTCATGGTGAGATGGCGACAGCACCCCCAAACCTGCAGTCCACACACAGCAGTGTCAATGGACGGATGGACGAGATGGTCTCCTGCTGAGGCTTTCTCTAAGGAGGAGGACGATGTTTGCAGAAGCCACACAAAACTTACCCTTGTACCTTTTTGATTCAAACGGATGCTCATTTCTGAGCCAAGCCGTTGGCCCGTAGAATGCGCTGCACTCATTGGCTTAGGCCCGGGTTCTCCCACTGGAGACTGGCATACGGTTTCCAGGATTAGCTCAGACTAGTCAAGCCCCGCCCTGCAATGGTGTGGGGTGGACATTGGGACGTCAGCAGTAATCGCTTGGTCTTGGACAAGTTACTCACTCCTCTGAGCATCAGAACTTTCATTTACGAAGTGAGAACAGTCCTAGACATTTTGTGGTGGAGCGACCCTGAGATAATTCACATGAAATGACAAAACACTGTGCTTGATACTTAGTAGGAGCTCAATAAGTGAATACATGTTTGATGAATCCATTAATTAATTGGTCAGGTTCCCAAAGGTGGCAATGACGAAGTAGATTAACATCCCGTAGCCCTCTCTTGCTGGACACTTTCGGGCAGGTGAATTAAGAAAGTCCTTGAAACAGAGTGAAACGGGTCAAAATTGACCTACACTTGAGCAAGCAAACCTGGCCTGGTTGATGATGAAGCTCTTGGGCTCTATTGTTAGTCTTCCTGGGTTTGAATCCAGAATTTGCAACTTCCTGGCTGTGTGACCTTGGGAATGTGACCTTCTCTCCTCAAGCTTCAATTTCCTGCTCCGGGAAATGGGTCCATAAGAGGCAGCACTCACTAAACGCCACGGATAGGATATGAATTGTTCTGAGCAACGTACAGGTAGAACTTTATTTACTCCTTTCCACCACCCCATCATCCTGGCACCTTTATTACTCCACTATGAAGATAAAAAA
>NW_006380072.1:0-1552 GCF_000327345.1 Myotis davidii
TACTACTATTGCTGACCTTGTTTTACCCATACATGTAGGCTTCTCCTATGGGGAGGAACAGGGATGGTGTTTTATAAAGTAATTGTAGTTTGTGAAGTATTTGGGATCCAGGGATAAGTGTATAGCATTTTGAAGATAAACTTTTGTTATAAAGTGTTACTAAATGAATTAAATTATGTAGAATCATATAGAAGAAATCATATACTTTAATAAAGAAAATTTCTGTTTAGTATAAAGTTATCTGAAATTTTATCTGTGATTTCTTAGCTCCATACAGTCATGGATGATAACTATGCTGCCATCACTCCTGACTAGCATAGGGATTGACACATAGTAGGTGCTTGGCAAATATTAGTCAGTCAGATGATACCCATACATTAGTAGGAGCTTCATCCAACAAATACTTGCTGAGCCTCTACTGTTTAGCAGTTACTGTTGTAAGTACTGGGAGGGGAGCAGTGGACAGACAAAGAACAAAGTCCTTGTCGTTGTGGCACTTACTCTGTAGAGGGGAAGACAGACAATAAGTAAATACATAAATAATGCTACTACCAGATAATGATGAATGCTATGGGAAAGCAAAACAGGACTCGGGGTTACCCAACAACAGAAGATTAGTTTTAAAGGGCTGAAGTAACTACTAATTCTGCCTGACGTTTTTTGCCAAGAGTTATTTGGCATTCCTAATGCATTGATCTGGGTGCTGAAGGGATCCCAAATATGCTCTTAACGCCTTTATTTAAATAGCGGAAGTTAGAGTTGTTAGTCTGACCTAATTGTGCTCTTACAACCAAATCTTTGGTGTCATTATTGGGTATTTCTAGTTTATTCATGGTTTGTTCCAGTGCAGGAGCATTCAGGGATTATTTTTCAACTAAAAATATTTCATAGTTACCAACTTAACTTACCAGTTAGTTAAGTTTCCAGGATGAAACAAGGCTAGAAAGTTAGCTGTAGGTCAAATAACCACGCAGAAGGGAAAATCGTGGATTTTTTTAATACTTTACTTCCAGCATGCAGAGCTTTTCTAATAGAACTACTTAGGTTACTTAAAAATTGCTTTGTTACTGTTAGTGATGCTTAATAGACAAATCCACAGTTATAGTTGGAGATTTCAATAATTGATAGAATAACTACATAGAATAAGAGTAGCTTTAAACAACATAATTCACTAACTTAACCACATTGACATTTATAGACAGCAGAATACACATTCTTATGAAGTACACAAGGAGCATTTACTGAGAAAGACCATCATCTGGGTCATAAAACAAGACTCAATACATTTAAAAGAATTAAAGTCATACAAAATATGCTCTCTGGCAACAATGAAAATAAATGAGAAAGTAATAGCAAAAAGATCTCTGGAACAATCCTCAATAATTTTGAAATAAATAACCCATAGATTAAGGAAGTATTCAAAAGGGAAAATAGAAAGTATTTTGAACTGAATGAAAATGAAAGCACAACACACTAGAATTTATGCAAAAAGAAATTAACGTAGCAAGCCTGACACTGCTATCCTTGACTAGAATCTGAAAACTTAGATTTT
>NW_006380073.1:0-1551 GCF_000327345.1 Myotis davidii
ATTGAATCATCATGTTGTACACCTGAAACTAATTATAATGTTATATGTCAATTATATCTCAATAACAAAGTGAACATTAATATGTTAGACATATAAACGACAAGCGAGGGGTGGAGAGGATGACAGAGCTGTCTCACATATGGACCACACAATCAGCTGGCCGTCTTGCAAAGAACTTGGATACCATTTATCATAAAGGAAAAGAATATGGATGATTTAATGCGACCATTGTTTCTTGGAAAATGCGAATTAAAATGTGTCTCCTAATATAACATTGTAGCTGTCTTTTAAGTGGTAGTATTTCTTTTTTGAGATTCCTTTATTGTGGTAAAGTAAACATGACAGAATTTACATTTTAACGATCTTTAACTGTACAATTCAGTGGCATTCAATACATTCACCACATTGTATAATCATCATCACTTTCCATTTCCAGAATGTTTTCATCATCCAAAACATAACTGCTACCTCTCTACTTTCTGTCTCCATAAGTCTGCCTGTTCCAGATGCTCAAACAAGTGGAATCACACGATATCTGTCCTTTTGGGTCTAGCTTATTTTTCACTTAGCATGTTTTCAAGGTTCAGCCACTTGTACTGTGTAACAGAATTACACTCCTTTTTTGTATGTGGTGTTAGGTATGGATCCACATTTATTATTTTGCATGTAGAGATTCAGTTTTCCCAGTACCAGTTGTTGAAAAGACTGTCCTTTGTCATTAAGTGCTCTTAGCATCCTTTCCAAAAATCAACTGACCATATATACATAGAGGTTTCTTTAGGTACTCTCTATTCTATTCCATTAATCTATTAGTCTGTCCTTATGCCAGTATCACACTGTTTTGATCGCTGTAGCTCAGTAGTAAGTTTCAAAATCAGGAAATACAATTTATTCAAATTTGTTCTTTTTCAAGATAGTTTTGGCTATCTTGGATTTATTGAGAGTCCATATGAATTTTAAGATGGGTTTTTCTACATCTGCAAAACATGTCTTTGGGATTTTGATGGGTTTGCAATAAATCTGTAGATTGCATTGAATAGTATTATCATCTGAACAATATTAAATGCTACAATCCAAGAGCACAGTTGTCTCTCCACTTATTTATGTCTTCTGTCAGTTCTTTCAGCAATGTCTTGTAGTTTCCATGTTTGGGGGCCTTTTGCCTACTTAATTATTTTTAATTCCTAAATATTTTATATACTTTTGGTGCTATTTTCTTAATTTGGGGCTATTTTCTTAATCTCCTTTTCCGACTGTTCATTGCTGTTGTACAGAAGACAGCTGCCCTTTTTATGGTGATTTTGCATTTTACTGTTTGTTGGATTTATTATCTCTAACCATTTTTTTAATATGTAGAATTTTTATTTACAAAATTATATCATTAGCAAACATAACTACTTTTTTCATTTATTTCCAATGTGGATGCTTTTTGTTTCTTTTTCTTGCCTAATTGCTAGTTTTAACTTCCAATACTATGTTGAATAGACATGATGAAAGCACTTTAAATACTATCCTTCTGGTCTCCAAATTTTTGGATGAGATATCTATGCT
>NW_006380074.1:0-1551 GCF_000327345.1 Myotis davidii
TAAGAAATCAATAAAATATATATTTTTAAAAAGAACACAGACTATGTTTCCAACCTTTGGGTACATAATCAGTGGAGACATGCCCGCAAGTAATGTCTTCCACTTGCTTTGACGGTTGTCACCTTAGTTAATGTAAATAAGTTTTGTGGATTCCCACATAATAGTAGTTATGCCTTTAATTTCTTAATAATGTAATTACATTATTATGAATTTACTGGAAATCATAAGTGTTTGGGGATCTTAGAGAGCCTGCTTTTGGCTTTCTCTTGCCTCTTTGTAAGAGGATGATGATAAGCCAACTACTGACACTCTCAGAGCTTTACTAGTACTTTCCTCATCTGAAATGGGATCATGAGAGCAGCTGCCTCCTGGGCTGCTGTGCACATTGAATGAGGGAAAAGATATAAACTCTTAGTCCAGAGCCTGAGACCTAGGGAGTAGCAGACCCAATGCTCAGTTGTCAAAGTGATCAAAAAGTATTTTCTATGCACAATATTATTGAAACTAAATAAAAACTGAAACAACAATAATTTTTGTGCATATGGATTTCATTTTCTTCCTTGCTCAACCAGCCAACGGTTGAGAACCATGGCCTTAATATATCTTGCAAACATTAATTATAGGCTATCAATTAAAAACCATCAGGATGGTTCTACCGACACTGTGGCAATTATATACATGTGAAGACTCGATTGCTGAACCATCGCTAAGTCAACCTTGACTCTAATGTGAAACTCAATTTTTGTTTGGATTTTAAAATGTCTCTAATTATCCAGTCAATATTACATGCATATTCAAAGACTAGATTTCATCTCACTGGAGGTACACTCTCCAGTCCCACTCTTTATTTATGTATTTGATGAATACAAATGAAATTGGCTCCATAAATTCCCAGTAACAGAATGAAATCATACTTCTGTGTGTTTCTGTCATCCACACAGCTTGTTTGGACTTTTAAGATAGACAGCCCAAGACTCGCCATTCTTCAGCATTTCCACCTTGAACTTCATCATAAGAATGGAGGATTAATATAGAAATTGTCAAAACTTCCTACTAAGTCAGCCTGGAGAAACTCAACTTAAAGTATTTAATAACTCTTTTTGTTGGGGAAAATCCAGTTGAAGGACTTGATGGTTAGGCCTGCAGTATTGGTTAACATTTACATTCTTAGATTGCATTGTACTTTTTTGCCTAAGTCATGTGGCTGTTTGAGTGATCACCCTTAATCTTCCATGCTCATCACTTTTCTCCTTCTCTGAAATAGCACTTCACAGGGATAAACATGGCACCAATTTGCCTCCCATTTGTTTTTAATTCTTTATTAGCAGAAAAAGGAAATGGCTGCCATGGAGCAAGTCTATGGCCAGGCGCTGTGCTGGGCAATTTGTACAAATCACTGTGATTAATTCTGTAATCTGACAACATCCATGGCATATACCGACTATTATTCCCTATTCGAGAGGAGGAAATGAAAATCCAGAAAACTGAAGAAATGTATCCAGAGACACCCAGTGTAGAAGCCGAAGTATGTATCTCCCATGGCCATATGGG
>NW_006380075.1:0-1551 GCF_000327345.1 Myotis davidii
TTGCATGTTTCTCTTTTATTAGATAGGATTTTTGCGAATTTTTTGAACCTACGGCATCCAGGAATAAAGTGTTATGCTATTTACCAAATTAAATAGCTTATGTTTTTAAAAGTGATATTGTATCAGCAAAATGTGACAATCAATTCCTTAGAATTCAGTTAGTTAAGGGTTAAGTTCTACCCTAGCAACAAAAACTGTACAGCTGCTGTCAGAAATACAGTAATTACTTTGGTCAACATTCTCCAAAAAAACTCCAGCTGTCTTATCAAGCTTGCTTTGTCAGAAAGACTCCTTTCATGTTAGGGGGCATAAGTTGTAAAATAACCACAATGGTGCCAGTGAAAGACTTGGAAATATATATATCAGAAGCCATATTGTGGCTTTTTTTTCTTGCCTCTAAGATTCTAATAATATCTGCTGTGCTTTTAGACAATCTTCCACTGAATTTTAGGGACTGCAGAAATAAGAATCTGTAGCTTTTTCCTTTGAAATTAAATCCATACAAAATCAATACAATGGCTATGAATGCAAATCTCCACCCACCCAACATAAGCTGAAGTAAGACAGCAGTAACATAGATCCTATGTGCTCCAAGACTATCACCTCGGTGTGAGGATCCTTCAAATAGAAGCCTCGCTCTGGACCTAGTCAGAGTTTCAGAATGGTTTACGGGTGTAAGTATTCAGGGAAATCCCCATCACTCATGGACTTAGGGTCATTCATAGATGACTTGCAGTTCATACCAATACTAGTCATGTCATTTCTTCTTTTCTTCTGTGGGAGAAAGATTCAGTGAGAAGGAACTGGGGACCAATTAACTTATAGTCAAGTGCAAGAAAGGGATGTGTGAGGAAAGAAGAATGAAGAACTGGTGTTAATGGGACTGATTTAAGTACAATTAGAGTGTCCAAACTCTACATAATAGCATTTAGCAAAGAAATTTTTCCATAGAAGACTATACATGGTAATAAGCCCTGAGAATCAAGTAGTGAATGAAAAAGGAAAAGTCCTTATTCATCTAGTTAATATTCTATTTGTATAGAGACTGATATAACTATAAAGCATAACAAATAAAATGATGTCATATAGTAATAACCACTGTGAAGGCTATGAAGGATAAATAAAGTGGAGAAAGGAATTTTAGGCTACTTAAATGTAGTGATCAGGAAGGCCACTCTGACATTTGAAACTTGAATTGCTACCTGAGGGACAAAAAATGCCAGAACCAAATTGGAAAATACTTAGGAAAAGAGAAATCCAGGCACAATGAAGGGCAAGCACAAAAGCCCCAAGTAATGGAAAAGCTTGAAATAAGTCAAGAAATATTAAAAAAGACTGAATTTGCAGTTTAGGAATAAAAGTTACCTGGTTTGAGATTAGTTTAGAGAGACTGGCGGAATCTTGTAGGCCAGAATAAGTAATTTGCATTTGAAGTGCAATGGTTAAACATGGCATTGCTTATGTTTCCAAACTTACTATGTTTGCCAGCTCTAAAACATTAAAATTTTAAAAAAACAATACTGTTGCCCTAGCTGGTTTGGCTCAGTGGAT
>NW_006380076.1:0-1552 GCF_000327345.1 Myotis davidii
CGCTTTTTGTTTTAGGGATTGAACTTCCACTAGATAAGAGACTGTCGTTTAGAATCTTCCTTTCTTTCTCGCCCTCTGCCTCTTTCCTTCTCTATGGAGCCTCTTCGGTGAATACAGAGAACACAATCCAAAATGCCAATTGAAGGGTGATGGAAAACTGTCGTACTGTGTGTAAAGGATTCTAATTTTCATGTTTGCGCTTAAAACATATTTAGAAAGAACTGTAATCTGCAGCATCTTATCTTCACATTATGCATGTTTGTCGTTAGAACAGTTGAACAAGCAAGAGACAGACAGAGACAAACAGGCCTGGGAAAAGGAGACTTCTCCCCGCTCCCAAAAAAGCACCAGCCACCAGCTTATAGTGTCAAAGAAACTACCACCTTGTCCTTTTGCTGTATTCCTGGAGTATCCTTTCCCCCTAAAAGTGGAAGCAGACTCATTGAATGAGGTGGTCCATGCTGCTTTTGCCACCGCTAGTCTGGCACTCATACTGTTAGGGTATTCAGTACAACTTTTTCTAAAATACCTTCGTCAGTTTAGCACACAGATTTGCCAGTGAATATAAAAACTGAAAATGAATATGCAAACAAAAGTAATTTACCATTTGTCAACCACTTCGATGCCCACATTTTCCTGAATATAAGGCAAGCCAAAAAATAATGAATATGCTACAATCTCTAAGATTTTAGTAAATTTAAATTTTAATTAAAATTCTGTACAGTAATGTCAGCCATATCAAGGAAAAAGGGTTTTGAACCACATGAATAAAATATGACAAAATTCTCTACAGTGACAACATCGTTTGCATTCATTACATTTGCTCTTTACATTTCAAAAGGGAAATACAGCTAGGCAGGAATTATCTCCATTTTATAGGGGAAGAAACGAAGCTCCAGAGAGGTTAACTGTTTTGTCTAACATCCCATTGAGTAAAAAGCAAAGTAGGAGCGGACAGAACTTTACACAGACGAAGAGGACATGATCTCCCTGGTCCAGGACCCTAAGTTTCCCTTACCACAGTTGGAATTTCACATTAGCTTTTCTGGCAGTGTACCGCATTTTAACTCACAATAAGACAAATATAAGGTAGGGCGTATCAGTACCCTTCCCCTAGAAATGAGGAGTTAGGGCACAAAGAGCTTGCCTGCAGACTGAGCTGGTCAAGTGGCCGCGGCAGGGATTCCAACACAGGTCTGACCCCACAGCCACACTTTAAACCACTGCCTCTGAACTGAAGGTGTATGTTTGCAAGTTTGTTTCTCTCAGTTGAACTATTAGATCCTGTGGGTCCTCCAAATTCCATCCAGCACAGTTCTGGCGTATATTAAGTACTTAATAAATGCCTTCTGAATTAAGAAGCCACAGCACAATACGGTGGGAAGGCTCTATAGCCTAAATAAAAGAAGGTATAAAGGGCATCATAGCTATCTCCAAGTATCTGAAGGCTGCCGGGTGGAGGAAGTACCAGACCCAATTTATGTGGCTCCAACGGACCATACTAGAACCAATGGGTAGCAAATTCTAAATAAAGCCAATTAAGGCCTTTAAA
>NW_006380077.1:0-1551 GCF_000327345.1 Myotis davidii
GCCCGTTAGACTGTGCCTTTTCTTTGGAGCTATGCCATCCATATTGGGACCAGAAACCAACACAAGAAGGGTCAGCCACCAAAACCATGTGACCCACAAGGAGAATCTGCGTCACAGTTTTGGAAGACAAGCTGGGGAAGGAAAGAAAGGGGTCAATGTTAAAGAGCTAATAAAAACCTACCCTGCTAGAATATGAAACAAAGTGGACCTTTGCCTTGCAACTCGATGCCCTGCTTCGGTGCCAACGTCGGTGTAAAAACAAAATTGGTCACTACGTAGTTCAGATCCAGGAAGTTCAATATAGTTGAGTAAACTCTTCCTTGTATCCCTAAAGCAGGAGTTCCGGGAGGGGCAGAACACATCATTAAATTAAGAGAAATGGGAGGAACAATACACACTTTAAATCAACGACTCCAACTACTTCCTCTCTTTTTCTGGTTACAGATTTTATTGGTTTTCAGTTTTGCAGGTAATATCCAAACATGTTCTTTGTGCTAGAGAGTAAAACAGTCTATGTGTCCTTCACCCTGCCCACCATTGACCCCAATCCTAGCCCTCTCTCCACAGTCAATACTGGTAACAGCTTCATGCTCTCTTTCCAGGGGTCTTTTATATGAACTTGTACATGCATTAACTGTGGAACTATTCCATTTTGTTCTATTTATGTACACAAACTTGCTTTTCACTTTACAGATGTCTTAGAGAACTGTTGATGTAAGTACATGTGTATCTACCCCATTCTTTAACATATTGCTCTATCATATACCGTGGGATGGGTTACTAACGTCTATTTAACAGAAAACATTTCTCATTGTTGGACTGTTGGTGTTTGTGTCTAATTTGGGGCTGTAGGGAACAATCCTATAAGAACACCCAGCCTTGGGTACCCCTCTCTGGGTATGTGGACCAGGGTTTCCCGGAGGTAAATTCTCAGAAGTACAATTGCTGATTGAAGGCTCTGCATATCCTAAATTTTATTTCATAGTTGTGTCATTTTATAATCCTGCCAGTCTTATGTGAGAGGAACTGTTTCCTTAAATCCCATCAATGCTGTGAAGAATCATTTTAATTTTTGCCAATCTGCTACACCCATTATACCTCTGTTTGAATTTACTATTGCCTGATTTGCTAGTAAGCTGTGTATGTTTTCATACATTTGTGGGCCATTTCTCTTTTTTCTTATATGAATTACTTACTATATCCCTTGCCTGTGCTGAGAGTTCTCTATGTATTCTAGAAGCTGTTATAAATGTTGCAAATACTTTCTTCCTGTCTGTGGCTTGCCTTTGAATTTCTTAACTTTTAACGTAGGCATAACAAAAGATGTCTTGACATTTTCAACTTTGATATATTCACATTTTAACCTTTTTCCCTTTTTGCTTTATTTAGGCCTTTCTCATGCATCATCCTCATTATATCATTATTAATTTGGGCTTTTAATCCATGTATAATTAACTTAGCCCATTTGGGCTGTTATAACAAAATACTACAGACTGGGTAGCTTATCAACAACAGAGGCTTATTTCTCACAGTTCTGGAGGCTGCAAGTCC
>NW_006380078.1:0-1552 GCF_000327345.1 Myotis davidii
GAAGAGTTGATCTTTTGAAATAAATCTCTTGTTTTGAGAGATGTTTTGGTCTGTGGAGGTCAGAAAATACTCTAAAATTGTCCAGTTACAGAATGGCACATTGATACAGTTTCTAAATCCTCCAAATAGTCCAGATATGAACATTGTTATATCGGTGAAATTCCATTCTGAACAATATGTTTTGAAACTTCAAAATAATTCACCGAAGACGGAAAACAGAATGTCTGCCTTTGTTGGTTTCGAGGCTACTTTTGAGCAACTGCTGTCAAATTCTGTAAACACATCGAGAAGCAACTGATCAGTTTCCTGACTGTGATCTTATCCAGTCTGGCCCTCTTGCTATTTCAGCAGAAGTATACAGCGTATTGTTTTAATTCTTAAAAGACAAAAATAGAGACTTTCATTCCTGGCGGCAGCATGTTCTATCTCTCTGGTCAACATTGGCAGCTGTTCATTTTCTGCTCGAGTGAACTTATAGGATGGCGGTTATCTTGCATGTGATGAATGCTAGGTGATCTTTGGCTGCCCCAGCTTAGACAATTTTTTTCCCCATCCTGGCAAGAAAATCTTCACTATCTCCTTGGACTCATAATAATATTTTATAGAATTGGTTGTTCCTTTACAAATGCTAAAAAAAGGTCTATCATTTAATGAACAGTTTAACCAAAATGTGGTGCAGAGGAATTGTTAACCTTTTCTATCTTAAGAAGACCAGTGTCTCCAAACATTAGTTTTGCCCTTATTACAAACCACATTTTGCCAGTGACGGCATAAATACTATTATGTAAAATAATACAGCGGAAAGCAGTCAGTGACTTACACACAGCCTCTTGGTTTCAGAACAGGAGGTCTTTGTTCCTTTCACAAGGAACTTCAGTTTTTAATTACATTAATCAATTAGGCACTTCATAGTAAGCCGTTTGCTTTGTAAGAAAAGTCAGGATCAGGACATTAACACTGTGATCATAACGTCAAGGACTCTTTCTTCCTCTTCCAATTGTGCTAGACAGCACCCTGTCCCAACATAATTTCATTTCTCGTGTTTTATGAAGTAAATGCATGTAAGAAAATGCACTGTCTATGAATGTCAGCAAATAGTGATAAATAGCTTATCTAGGAAACGTACTACACGTAAATGGATTAAACCTGGAGAATATTTGGCTGTGCACCTTGTACGACTTTCACATCCTGCTGGGCTCTGTAGAATGGTGCATAAAAATGTAGAAAGACAAATGTACCAGTGGTGTAGATTAATTCTGAGTTCTCCATATTAGTGACTGGTTTGTGAGAATGGAGTTCTCCTTCTTTGCCAGCAGTTCCTTTGTGATAACTGTTTAACAAAATGCCCATCCTTTGTGGCTCAAACATCCCTTGAATTCTTCATTCATTTCACAAGCAGATGGCTCCAGTGGAAGTAAAATCAACTCCATAACATGAATGATGCCTGTTTATGTTCACGAGATCAATTTCTCTGGCAATCAATTTTTATTAAACTTATTGTTGTGACACTGATTAATATGATTATATAGGTGTCAAGTGTCCAATTCCATGG
>NW_006380079.1:0-1552 GCF_000327345.1 Myotis davidii
AATTAACCACCGCTTAGATGGGCTTTCTCCACACCAGGCATTGTTGAAATATCAACTGATTTAAACTTCATGATCACTCCATGAGGAATATATTATTAATATCTCCATCTTATGGATAAAATTGAGACCAGAGAAATTAAATAACTTGTTAGGATCGTACAACATGTGTATAATAAGCTCAGAATGTGAATGCCAGTAATTGGGCTTTAACTTCTCTGTGGGGAAACACCACATACCCTCCACTTAAGCATAAAACTAGGCTAATAAGTAATAAGGGCAAGCCTTTAACAATAATTAGTTTGATGGAAGGAAGGGTGGATAGATTCTAATTTGAACAACCGGCCTTCAGTGTAATTGAGTTGCTTTGAGTGACAAAAAATACCTGGAGTGGTGCTCTGGGATTGGCATTAAATAAATGTTGGCAGATGAGCATGTCAATCAGCTAGTAAGAACGTGTATAACCCAGGTTGATTTCTCCCTCTGTTTTCAATTTTTTTACTAAATTGAGTAGAAATCTTGGAATTCTGCAGGGAACTTTGCATTAAAATTAGAGTATATCATAGGCAATGATGGTATTAATGAGTGTTTGAAATGTCTCAAAGGGGCACCTAGGTAGATTCAGTGCCCATCTTGAGTTGCATTTGAGCCATGAGCAACCCCAACAGTGGCCACTAGTAAATAGTTTTGTTTTCTGCCTTGGTCTATTAGACCAGTGAAAGAGACCCTTAGTATCAATGCTTAGCTATGCTAGGCAGCAAAAGTCCAAACATACAATGAGGTTGTGCTATAATATACACATAAATATGGGAACACGCTTAGAACAGTGAAGCTGGAACCCAGAACTTAGGAAAACTACTGGAGGGCACATGAAGGCAGCAAATGAGGGTGCATTAGTGTAAGTCAGCATTACTTTGGAAATGAAATTAACTCTAAATATCTCATTTTATCTCATAGGATGTGTATTGTTCTCTAAGGAGGTGCATAGAGGGTTGTTAAGCTGTAAGTGTTTACAGCAAAGAATCTGCAATCCATTTATTCATCAAGGATTATCTGTATCGTGAATATGTGGCTCATACACATTGTTACAAATACAAATTTATTTGAATGCTGTGTGATTAATAAAACTAAAAGTAAAGTACTTAGAGAGTTTGGGGAAGTTATTTTTCATTCAGTTATTTTCCCCCTCAACTAATGGATACTAGTCTCATGCGGAGATCTGACAATTCTCTCACGCCTAAAAAGATTAAAAGGCAGAACTCAAAAGTACTTGATGTTAAAGCTATTTTCTACATGGTCTGTTTTGAAACATCTGAAGTAGGACCTTTGTTCAAAGATAGCCCCCAACACAGGTGTTTGAAATTTCACCATCAGAAAGCTCCTGTTGCTTTAAGCAACCCTGACATTTTGGGGACAATCAGATTTAACAGGTTGCACATTTTCTTTAAAGAGTCAGGACACACACACATAAAGTATAGATTTTGTTGTTTTCTAACAACTTGGGCTGTTATTATATGACCCATTTCGTTGTGTGTGTGTGTGTGTGTGTGTGTGT
>NW_006380080.1:0-1552 GCF_000327345.1 Myotis davidii
GCGTCCCACAGGTTGAGAACCACTGGACTAGGGTCGATTCATGATGGTGTCACCATGTCACAATGATTTGCTTCAATTGTTCCTTCAATTATAGTGCTTTTCTTAGCCTTCCAAGGAAATCTTACTCAAGCTTCTAGTTCTAGTTCAGAGGTTAACTCCGTGCAGAGCTTCCCAAATCTGGTCAGGCAGCAATAGGAGTAACTGCCTTTCACTTGCAGTAACACTCCCAACACCCTCTGCTGTATTTTTGACAGTGGCTGTTTCATCCTTGCATGGCAATATCATTGCAGTAATTGCCAGCTCTACAAATAGCATATTCATTTGGTGAAATCTTGAATGGAACCACATGGAGGAGAATGGGAAAGCCTTTGATTTATATCAACCCTTATAAGCACCAGTTGTATAAAGTGCACTTTATATATCCCAGTTTGGTCATTTATATAAGCATTTATTGCACAGGTAGTCTTACCAAACGTATTGTTCAGTAACACGATTTTTAAAGATGGAATCCACATAAAATATAGTGTGAATAATTATTCATGTCAGTTCATATAGATTTGCTTTAGTTTATTCTTCTAAACAATCTATGATACTCCATAGTTGGGGTGAAAAATAACGTACCTAATTTTATTTCAATGGATATTGAATTCAACTGTATTTGATTATTCACCACTCTTAAGTAATACTGTAGTGAGCATTCTTATATATAAACCTTTCTTCACTCATCTATATTTTTCTAGGAAAAATGTCTAGAAATGAACTGTTGTATTAAATTATACACAGATTTAGAATTTGGGTATGTAATCACATTGCTCACCATAAAGGCTGTATCAGTTGAAACTCCCATGAGACTGTATTGAAGTCTTTGATTTCTAAGCCCTTGCCAGCACTGATTATCTTTACATTATATTTTAAGTTCTTGTTTACTTTTTAGCCTTCCTACTAGACTGGCATTATAAAGGACATGGAAAAATCATTGTCATTTTTTTATATCCAATGAGATCTTTTTAATTTATATCAACACTCGGCTAACAGAAAGCATTGCCTTTGTAAAATAAATGTGAACATTTGAAATTTGAAACGCTAAATCATGAAGCAGGTTATATATACTCTACAATTTATTTGAGAGAAGGTATTTAGAGACATTGGACCTAGAGAAATGGCAGATTGAATTGCAGTTCTATCTCCTGTTCACTCTATCTAGGGCAGAAAAAGTCCTTGCACCTCAATCTCTTCTTCAGTAAGATGAGCACAATAGTTCCTCTGAAATTCTTGTGGCGGCATTAATCTGAGTATTTAATAAGAGAATCATATGAAATCTTGTTAATCTCATTAAGGTTTACAAAGCAGCAGCATTCATATCAGCTGGAAGATGACTACAATGTAGTATCTCAGACCTACTGAGTTAGAATCTGCATATTTTAAAATTTATCTTTATTGCTAAAAAGATCTCCAGGTGATTCTTATTCAGTTAAAAATTTGAGAAGAAAGGTAGAAAACATTAGGCACGGCACCAGACTATAACAGGTAATCAATACAGTGATGACCACAA
>NW_006380081.1:0-1552 GCF_000327345.1 Myotis davidii
TACAATACAATACAATACAATACAATACAATATGTTTTAGCTCATATATCTTTGGTACTCTCTGTCTTTAACTTTCTTCTAACCTTATTTCCTTGCCTTTTAGAGGGGATCTTAGTTGAGATCTTGTTTAGCGAACAATTAAAATTTAAATTTCTTATCTCTTTTTTATAGCCTTAAGTTTAGTCTTCTCTGGGAATCCATTCTTGGCACTTTCCACCCTTTCCCACATGTAACTTGGGCAAAATCAATTAAGCTCACTTACTTCATCTATTTAGCTATGTCCATTAACTGTGAAACATAGTGTCCTGACATTCACAATCCCCATCAGGCAACCTCATGATGGGAGGAGGAGGACACAGTTAATGTCAGGTCAAAAGAGCCTGAAACGTAAGCGATAGCTGGAGGATGGGAATAGCCTGCACCTGCTCCCTGGGCTCAACTGAAGACTCTTGACACCACCCAGGTCGGTCCTGATATAATACAGAATCCCAGTTTTTACCTTCTAACTACACTGATGTTAGAGGAAGTAGAAAAAAAACAAAAACCAACACTGTTGTGTTAGTAGAACTGGGAGATCTTCCCAAAACCTCAGAGAAACAACCTTAAATGTCATCATGAGAATTGAGGAATTTCCTTTTTAAAATCTGATTTAATCCTGGCAATGCCACTGAGTTTTTCAGCATCCCTTCAAAATTAAATAAACATAATGATAGGACAATGATAACAGCTAATATTTATTAAACCATCCTTTCCACTTGCCACATACGACGGACTTGATCTCACTGAATCCTCATAGCAGGGACTACTTTATAATTATTTTTTAAATGAAGCAACTAAGGTTTTGACAGGTCAAGTTATTGGCCCCCAGATATAAAATAGCAAAGATGTGATTTTAATGCTGGAATCTGATTCCTGAATATTTAGGCTTAATCACTCTACACTAAGTATAGCAGATAGAATGCCTGATTATTCCAAATGTGTCTAATTCAGCCACCCTAGTGGCATTCTCTGGTTGTAGTTTCCTGTTCCCACAGGATGTATAGTCCATTCTGACTCAAATAAAAATGACTTTTCAAATCTTAAAGGAAGAGAGAACATTACATGTTTGCAACTGGAATGCAAGTTTACAGGGTAGACAGTCCATTTAGATAGGAGAAAAATCCATTAAAAGAGGCACTTGGGATCAAGTCTGTCACCATTAAACCAATAAATATAAGAATTCTTGGCCGGAGTTGTGTTGCTGGTTAAGGGCTCCATGTGTGCCAGGGTAACCAATGAGGCCTTCCAGTACTAAGCATTCGGGTGACTCAGAGACAGCATAGCTCTAAGCTGAGGTACAGGACTGGATTGGTCCAACTTCTTTCTGTAGAATTCTGTTCAGCTTTTCCATCAGCTTTGTCTGATGTCTGAATATTAGCAAGAAAGGGCTGTTAAGAAATACTGAATGAAATTAGGTTTGAATATGCTCTGTCGCTGATAAAACACTGTAGACTTTCATCTGGGCAGGAAGACGGGGAGATCTTGGTGGAGCACATTTGTATTTGTTTTTATT
>NW_006380082.1:0-1553 GCF_000327345.1 Myotis davidii
AAGAGCCAAGTACAGCCTTCTTGGTGTTGAATTTCGAAGTCCTGTTTTAATCTTTGTTGCATAAAACCTCCCGAATGTTCTTATTAAGACATCTGAAAGGTAATAGATGGTTTGGATATTCACTCATTTTTTTAAAATTCTTTTGATTTCTGTCTCAGATGTGTTATGCTAGAATGTTCTTGTTACTTATGCTGGCTGACTGCAATCTGAAAGTTATAGCCCAGGCTAGAGGGATTTGGTTGTGGGAAAGTCACTGGGTTTAGAACTGTTTGTAAACAGCATTCAGCTCAATGAGATTGCTTTCCAATCTAACCCCCTTATATATGTTCTCCGAACTTCTTACAGACTTAATTGTAGAAATTAAAGAGAAAAAAAATTCCTTATGTCTCTCATTTTTAAAATACGTAGACAGAGCTAAAAGGGAACAGTTGAAATAAAAAAAACTTGACTCCTGGTCTTTAATTTAGCTCTAGTTTACTTCCCATTTATTTGGGAACTCACTTATACAAAACAACGAAATAAATTCACATAGGATTGAATAGGAAAATACCACAGAGCAAACACTTCAAGGGCATGCAGAGGACAAAAGGGCATTTTGTACATGAAGTCAAAAGTTGGAAATGCCCACAGTTAACTAACAGATCTATAAATATACCTCAACTGCCAAAGTAGGTCTGACTTCTCAACTTATCTTTCCTGTTCGGGTGAACTTTACATTATGGACAAAGTACCTCACACAGTTTCTGTGTCACAGAGATTAGAAGAAGATGCAAAATGTATTGGCAAGAAATCTGTCTATTCTATTTCTGATCATCTCTCTTTGCAAGACAAAGGAGAGTGAGCATCCGGTTGCTTCCAGAATCGAAAGTTCCGTGATAAGAGGGCAGTTGTAACAAACCCTGTACTCATTACTGCCTACCAGAAAATGTGTTAGTTGCTCCAGCTGCTACGTTTTACTTTACTAAGAAAGATAAAGGGATCAGTTCCATGTGAAATAAAACCTTGCTTCAATGTGCCTGTTTCAGGGAAGATAAAGGCACAAGCCGCAGGTCCCTGTCTCTGGCGAATGGATCAGAAGGGAGACATGATGGCAGGACTGCAAGTTGGTTACAGGCTGGGCCGATGCTGTGGATGTTTTTTGTTGTTTCCAGTGATGCCCTGACACCCAGTTTGGCGTCTCACATTTCCTTTCAACAAGCGACCAAGTAGAGAGGCGTCTTATCATCAGTCAGCCCAAGGTCCTAAAGTAAATGTATCAGCATGTTACTGGCCAGCCAGCTCCATGATTGCGAGAGTATATTGTCTTATATCCAATGTTCACAGAAATGGGAACATTGTACATTGGTAACAAAAGTAATTCGTCGTATTTTTCTGCCCAATTCATTTTAAACCGCTGGGACACTGCCTGTCCCGCTTCCTTATTTCTTGAAAAACTGGAAGTTTCCGAGTTTACCTAATCCCCTAGGATACTCACAGGACCTCGCCTAGCTAATCATGACACTCCTTACCCTATGCAAAGTGATTTATCTCAGAGTTAAATAGGAGCCCTAAGG
>NW_006380083.1:0-1554 GCF_000327345.1 Myotis davidii
AAAAATATTCAAACAGAACAAGACAGTGTGAATTTCCTCTTCTTTCACGCTCCCAATTGCTATCTATAGAGCTTGAATAGTGAGGCCACTGCAAAGTGCCCTCAAAGTATCCCTTCAGCCTTTACTATGATCCCAGTGTAAATGATGGGTTTCTTGGTTCAATTAATTAATTTTGCCTTTATTCCAGTCATGTCTCCAAATGGTAACTTATCTGATCTTCACAGTAGAATACTTAATGACTTCCAGTTATAATCTTCCCCCCACACCCCCACCACTTATGCAGTCAGGTTGAATTTACCTAATGCCCCAACAGAGACTGTTTCTATCATTACTCAGGCCATAGGTTGACAAAGACCAAACATGAGCTGAACTTGATCAAATAAAGGCAGCTCGATATCACATCCTAGTCATGCTGCCTCAGAATGCATTGATTCCACCTCTTGTGTAATGGTTGACTTGAAGAGTATGCCTATACAGGGCTGGGGACTATGGAAATGTATGTGCATCAACGATGAAACAGCATATAAGTTATCAAATATGGTATAGTTTCCAGAATATGTTATTTTCATTTCCTCCAATAATCAAAGCCTCTGGTTTTTTATTTAATGACCAAATTGTCATCGCCTACATTTTAGTTCTGCATAACATCAGGCCGTAAAAAGCACAGGTGAATCCTGGCTTGCAGTTTGGCTTCCTCACAAAATCACTTCATTAGATGCTTGACATTATGTTTGCTCCTTAAAACCCAGGCATGTGGGGACTTGGGGATTAATTTTATTTCTCATCTCAGAGCAGGAAACACCGCTTCTCTGTCACAGCATTCAGACTCCCCCATCTCCCACCCTCCTCTCAACAATGTTCCTGAGCTAATTTGTCCAGCGAGATTTATTTTATAAAACCATTTAATAGGACACAGGCTATTATAATCACCAAACTCTCAAAAATATAAATATTTTTCCTATGTGAAGACTTTAAAAAGATTTTTGAAGAAATAAACTATTTTTTCTTTGCTTAAAAATAGGCAAGTAGTGATTTGTAGAGTCGAAGTTTACTGAGAAAGATCACATTTTTGTGTGATAGGACATATGACATAGAATCATAATTTTCATTTTATAATAGCATAATATTTGATGACTAAGGGTCAATTGGAAACCTTGGTTCAGCTACTTCCTCATTGCATAAATTTGAATGAGTTATTTCACCTCATTAATCCTTAATTTTTATGTATATAAAATGAGGAAATTAATACAGCACAGGATTTTTTGTGCACATAAAAATTATATAACCCCTGACGGAGAAGTGGTATTTAAGAGGTAGCACTAAGTGAAACTTAAGAAATAGTACCAACATAGCACCAAATGAATCTTTCTTCTATTCTGTCTTCTCTGATATCATTTCTGTAATTTAGTACATATCCTTGGGGAAATATTTAATCTCAATGGCCTTCTGTTTTCTTACCTGTAAAGGCAGAGGCTTACAGGATGGTTTCTAAAAATGGAAAGGCACTTTCAGCAAATAAATTTTTATTTCACGTCTAACAACACCTTAGTCCAG
>NW_006380084.1:0-1553 GCF_000327345.1 Myotis davidii
GGAGAAGACAGGGGCATGACTCAGAGGTGCCTCCTTCTAGGCTTCCACAGGCCTCATGCAGCCCCAGAGGTATGTTTCTCTAGGGTGAGGTTCCGGCTTAATGTTTTAGCCATCTGTGACTCTCTAGCCCTTAGTGTAAGGCCTGGTACACAGTGAGCTCTAGGTGATGAATGAACAAACTGGCAAAATGAGGCAGAGACGGAGGAACTAAGAGGAGAGAGCAGAAGCGAAGGAGAAAATGCAGCGAGGCAAAGAGCATGAATTCTGTGCTTCTGCATTTCATTCCAACCAAACAGTTAATAATTACCGAGCAACCACCATGTAAAAGGCATGCTTTGAGTGGTTTCCAATTTAATCGGCATTGCTCGAGGTCTGCAGTAGGCACTTCCAGGCACTTTGCACACATTGCTTTATTATGTATGGATTGCTTCATTAAATCCATACAATACAGGAAAGTAGGTGTGACATCCCCCATGTGGCTGATGAGGAAACTGATGAGGCCACACAGCTCATGGAATTAAGCTGGGATTTTTAACCCTGGTCCACTGGACTCTGAGGATTTCAACTAGACCAAGCTGCTCTGTGGGATGGTGGGGCTGGACAAGAGAGAAGGACAGGACTCACGTTAAGGGATTAAGTGGTACAGTCCCCACACAAGAAGCATGGCCACAGGAAATGGAGTGTTGATAAGAAATGAGGTGCCCTCCTTATTCCTACTTTCTTGACCAGAAGTCAGGCTGCCCGGCATCCTGATGCCAGAGCTTCCTGGCCTAGAGCCAGAGCTGTATTAAGAGGAGGACAATTAGGCAGTTGCCTGGAAGCCCATCTACAAGGCCGTGCCTAGCTCTGAATCACATTGACTCCAGTTTAACTCAAGTTCCTCATGTGGTTCCACACATAACTGGAGAACCCAGCCTACTCCTGGTGGAGCAGAGAGAACCCCCAAAGGCAACGTTTAAAACTCTCCAGCAATGACTTATCTCTGTTGAATATCTTTGCAATGTGTATGCCATCAAGCTTACATACAACCATTTATAACACAGAGAAAATAATAGCACCTATTTTGAATGGTTTTTTAAGGGTTAAATTAGATAAAAGTCCTTAGGACAGAATCTGACATGAGGTAAATACTAAGAAAAATGCTAGTATTACTTCAATACAGCAATCCAGTATAGATTCTAATGCTTTTGTAAAAACAAAGAAAGATTGAGAAAACAAAAGAAAACTCTGGTTTCTTCTCCTTCGCCGTTTTAATCTCTTTTTCTTTTCCCTTCTCTTGGAGGTGGTGGGATGGCCACAGGTCAAAGCAGTGAGGCTGAGGGGTTGGTAGTGGCTGCAAAGCCAGAATCAGAGCAAAGGAGGAGGTGGGGCTGGGCGGAGACGGACGGAGTGGTTAGGTGATGGGTTACATACAGGAGGATTGAGCAAAGGAGTAAATATATTGAGGATAATGGGAGATGGGTTTCTTTCTGTTGGAGAAAGTACTTGAAATATGGAGAGGGGAAGGTGAGAGAGAACCATTGGGGGAAGAGAGAGAGAGAGAGAGAGAGAGA
>NW_006380085.1:0-1553 GCF_000327345.1 Myotis davidii
CTCTCTGTAAAAAATCAATAAAATGTATTGTAAAAAAAAGAAAAGAAGTGGCACTCCACAGCATGTATTCAAGAAGCTCACATGTCTAGAAAAAAGTAAGTACTATATCTTGTGGATCTTACCATAATTTACTAAGTGCCAATTGTGTGCACAGAACAGGCTAGATACCACTGTTAATACAACTAATAGAACATGTCCTTCCCCTCAGAAAGTTCATAACAAAAAACAAAAACAAAATAAGGCATACTGAGTAATGCATAAAGATATAGTGCTATGAAACTATGGGGAAGAAAAAGACAAGGTAATTCTGACTTAAGGAGCATGAAGAGACCACTTGGGCCAGGGGATGGAGGTGTAGACCTTAAAGAGTTTTGAGTTGAACCTTAGAGGGTCTTGGAGGACTGATACAAAAGTGGAAGAACATTCTAGACAGGAAGAACATCTTTTATAAAAAGCTTGGAAATAGGAAAGAAAATGATGTAGTATAAATAGGTTAACTGAAGAAATTAAGTGTGAAGTCAATTATGACGGCTTTTAAAAACTTTAGGCTATACAGTCTGATTGAACCACCACTGAAAGCTCCTGAAAAGGGGAAATCATGATGAGATCTCTATTTTAATACATTAAAACTTGAGAGATGAAGTTCTGTTTTATGAAGTGAGGTGGACAATAAATTCTTCTCCCCCCAAATCAACTATAAAAATGGACCAAACTTCCTCAATGCTGATGAGTCAATGTGTTAGCCAAGGAGTGCATTTACACGGCAGGCCACCAGCTCTTTCTGTCTCTAGCAGCTCTTTCTGTCTCTAGCAGCTCTTTCTGGCCTCTGTCTCCTCTGTGCATGCACAGGCTGTTGGCCAGAGGGGAAGGAGGCCTTACTGGCTAGCAGTGTGTGCACAAATTTTTTGTCTGAACAAACAACAGTGTTAGACTGAGCATTAAGGTATGCAAGCACAGGGGTGACCCTTAGAAGGAAATCAAGCATAACAATAAAAACAAGAAAAAGCAACAATAACAGACATCAAGGGCCACATGAAGTCTTAGTCCAGCTATACAATGTGTATGGTATACACTAAGCTCTACTTGGGGATTCTCAACGACAAAAGGGAAGAGGAAAATTGGGAAAGAAGACCAGAATTCAATATATCGCCAAACCCTGGGTAAATTTATCATTTTCCCCTCCAGTATCACTGAGCCAACCCAGAAACGCACACCAAGGCACAGAGATAGATCCTCTAGTTCAGGCTCAAGGAAGGAGAAAGGGAACTTCTAACACTGAGAAGAAATATGAAAATCCCTCCAATTTATTGTTTTTAACCTCTTGAGCCACAGCACCCAAGCAATCACATACAGCAATGCCTGAAAAGACAGATTGCAGAAAACAAACTCTGAGGAAGGGGAATTATCCATTTTCTCCACTCTCTATCCTTCCATTTCTTGGCCCCAACTGTGAGACAGTCATGGAAGTACAGTGTATATGACAGAGTAGCATAACTAACTCCACTGTTTTCTGGCCAGAAAAGATGAGAACCTAGGAACCAAAAAACATATAG
>NW_006380086.1:0-1554 GCF_000327345.1 Myotis davidii
TTTTTTTTTTTAGTAATTTTATGGGGAGCTGATTTGTTTGTGCTTGCTTCAATCCTCCAAGTAATGAAAATGATTATTGCTATCTACAAAAGAGGTGAGAGTGTCTTTGAGCAAAGGCTTCACAGAGAACATAATTACAAAGCTGTCACTTCCATAATAGCTTGACCATGACATAGCTACAAAGTACTACAGTGAGCGTTTCAAATACAGAAGGAGCCGCTAGCCCCACATTCAAGACTAGCCCTCTGGAAAGTTATAGAGAAGTTCAGTTGGCTTCCCGCATACCATCATTTTCCACTCTGCCCCCTTTCTCTGAACTTGGATAAACATGGTTGCCAAGAAGCCTGGATTCTGTGACCTTGGTTCAATCACTTCCCTCCAGAAGTTAGATTTTTCACCTTTGAAATGAGTGGTTGGAGGAAATAACCTCTAAATTCCTTGCAGATTACGAATCCTTTGATCATTCCTTGGTTCCTATACTTAACAAGGATAATTTTGGTTTCTGTTTTTCCTCTATATCTAGTTCTTCCATGCCCACTAAAATTGCCTGTGGTCTTTTCTATTTTGGGGACCCAAATTCTCTCGCTATTCTAGTCCTTTCATGAGGGAAAGCCTCTTCAAGCTCTTCTTGTCCCACCCCATGTATGCCTCCTCTTTGGGGCCCTCTTCTCTGCTGGATGGTAGATTATTAATAATTCTTGTTGAAGGATATTAATGGCTTAATGTGCTGCCTCCCACAGGTAACACACCTTATGTATATAGGGGCCTTACAGGTACAATACCTTTGCCATTATCTTCTCCCTTGTTCTCCTTGAAAAGAGACATAGTAGAACTTTCAATTGAATGAATGAGTGATATTTTGGCACTGGTGAAGCACTATTACCATGTGTAAGCAGCTGCAAACTTCACATGGTAAGTAATTACTTCAGTAATTTATTGAGAATTTAATTAAAGATTTTCTGCCCCTAAAACAGATGCAAATTATTCTCTCATGTTTGGAATTTCTCAGGTGATGTGAATATTTAAGAGAGTGTGGGCTAGTCCAAAATTGCTAGACTATAGTCTCAGTGGTGACAGGAAACATACCTGTGTTGAGCTTCCCTTCTCCCCGTGTGCCTCATGCCATGTCTAGCAGGGATTAGGCCCTTGAAACAAGTGAGAAGGCATCTTACAACTTTGTAAATGAATGAGATAAACAAATCTTAGTATTTTCATGAAACTGACATAAAAGTTAGATGGAATCCACTGCGATTCTTACCTCTCAGATATCAGTACTTCAAATTAATACTCCTAGTTACTTTAATTCTGTGTTATTTTTTACCGTTTTTTACACATTGGCAAGGCTGCCTGCTTTTATATCTAGTCTGGATAAGGCTCACAAGATCACAAATTAATGATTTTACCCAAAGGAAGTTGTGCATGGCAAGTTGTCTAAAATAAAATGAGCATTTCTGAGTTGACCACTGTTGCACATTATCCATGGAAACTAGCCTTCTCATAGAATATTAAAACATGTGTGACTTAGTTAGTATATCAAACTTATTTTTTTTTTTT
>NW_006380087.1:0-1554 GCF_000327345.1 Myotis davidii
GAAGGTTGAGAACCACTGCTCTAGAGTCTGAGATACTTCAGGTTGAGGAGGGGGACGTACGGAAGCACACAATAGCTTTTGTAGCCTTAGATGTTCTTTCTTAGTGAAGAAGGAATGGTTCCTAACCCTAAGGAAGATGTTTTTTTATTACCAAGACTAAATTCCTCATACCATTCCTTTCTGCTTTCCTCTGTGAACTTGATTTTACTCTCAACGGAGGACAACTTCACTATACCTAAATCCACCCTTCCTTCCCGAAAAAAACTATCACCATCATCAACAACTAAGTGTCTGACTCTGCTGACTCTAAACATACTATTTTTATACTCCACTTTTGCATAAGTGATCTGAAGTTACTACAATATATTCATTTTCTTGTCCCCATATTGCCCCCTTGCATTCATTTTGTCTGTTTTATTGCTCTCATCTACACCACCTGAAATCTCACCTATTTGTTAAGAGTCAGCTTAAGACTCACCTCTGCCACCAAGCCTTCTCTGGCCCTGGCAACTGAAAGCTTCCTTGGGAGAGCCAGCATATTCTGTGCTGCTCCTATGAGATACAGCCTCACCTGCCTTCTCCTACTATGCAATGCCATGGGTTTCATTTTCACAACACAGTCTAGATTCAATAAATATTGGTCAAATTAACATTATTGATAGATACCTTAAGTGAGAATGGCAAAAAAGGTTAAAGTGATCTTTTTACAAAGTAATTTTTTCTATAATCACGCTAATGAATAATTCATTTGAAATGCTATTTCTAATATATCTTACCACTAGAATGAATGAAGTTTCAGCAATTTGGCTAGCTTCCATCTTCAGCTAGCAGCATATTATTAGAACGATAACCTTAGTTCCTCCCTCTATTGTGGAAGGATACTAATGCCTTACTATCATATGTGCTACTAAACTCTCAATTTCTCCAGTGAAACTTCAAGGGAATTGCAGGTCATCTGTGAAAGACTTGTTTCTGAATCAATTCTAAGGTGGATTACTTAAGATTACAAATGGGGATTTCTGGTTTACTTTCAAATAGTTCTGATGTTCTTCCTCTTGTCATGTTTTTCAGATGTGCAGGTTATCATTGTACTTATCAAACGGCATCTCCATTTCAACTGAGAATGAAGAGGTTCTTGGATAAAGAACTTGTAAAGATCAGGTACAATAATAAAGTCATGAATGGTTCTTGGAATTTGCTAAAATGAAACACTACATCTAAGTGCAATGTAAGTGCAAATCTTACCATATAAGCTCATTATTGTAAAATAATCATCCTGATTATAAAACTCTAATTGAATCATTATTCTTTCCAAAAGACTGGAATTCTAAGAATACTTCTCAGAAGCCCTCAAATTTAATATGAGGCAGGAAATATTGCAATGAGTCCTCAAGAGTGGGAAATAAAAAAAACAGTTGTGCTGTTCTTTCATTATGCTTTTTAATCATTTCATTAGTCATAACTATATAGTACTCATATGTGGTGAAGAATGTAGTCATAAGGGAATGTCTCTATCAGCACATCCTATATAATAAAAGATAAACATGTAAATTG
>NW_006380088.1:0-1555 GCF_000327345.1 Myotis davidii
AAAAAAAAACTACGTCAGATCTAAAGCAGGATCATAAGCACTTAGTTATCTTCTTTAAATGTATGATTTAATTTACTGAAGACAAACTCAAACTTAATAAATGCAGGGGACATAGTGCCCAACAATTTTAACCTACTCAATTTTTCAGTACTATTTACTTACTCTATTATAGCGGACTTCAATATTTTAAAAAGTGGAGAGGCTTACTTACACAAATTTGAGAATATGAAATATGGTAAATGCTTTATCTCACAAGGCTGCGCTATGCTGATTAGTTTTGTACATTCCCATTTCTCATTTAACCATCATTACCTTGAGAACAACAAGCCTCACTCATCTTTGTATCCATTGTGATTTACATAAACTATGAATGTTTAAAGGGCAAAGCAAGTTTGAAGTTTGAAAGATGTTTCAACAGGACAGAGAAAACAGGCCTATCTTTTCAGGTTAAACTTTCCATTAATTAAGATTCTCCATGATAGAGAATTGGGAATTGTACATTAAAGCAATTGGAGAATACGTGTCTGAATGTGAAACAATGTCCTTTACCATGGTGCTAACAATTTACAAGAAAGAAAAACACCCCATTTTCCACACTTCCACTAATAACCTCTGGACAGGGACTGTTTGGTCCAAGTTCCTTCCACAGCTGCCATATTCCATTGACTCTAAGACACACATTTATTCACATTGTAACAGCTCTGAGATGAGGACCTGTTACTGTTGCTATGGGCCACGTGGCCATCATAACATACCTCATGGCATTGTCTATAGAAGATCAGGACAGCAATCACATGGAAACATGCAGAATGAGTGTCTGCAGCTTGAGCGAAAACTCCAGTTAAGAATGAAGCACTCTGAAGAACGGCTGCATCACCCGCACTTGCAATGGTGCAGAGGGGGAGAGTGTGTAGAAATACGCTGACATGGACAACTCCGAGTCAGAAAGTGATTCAAAGACTGGGACTCTGAACGTGAATACGTTTCAAGAATATCATAACCAATTCATTTCACTTCAATTTTCCTTTTTTAATCTATGCTCCTCCACTAAATATAAAATGAACATCCTCATAGATAAGAGCATTTTATCAGAGCTTAATTGTCAAGGTCATTTCTTAGTGGAGCATAAAACAATGGTGTATCTTATAATGAATGGCGTCTTAAGATTCAATGAACCTCAGTGTTTCCAGCACAGAGAAGGTATGTACTTGAAGAGTTCCTTCACCACAGACCACAGCCACGCGGAAAGCCTAGCATTCTCCACCTGCAGCTTTAAACTTCTCCAGACACTGACAGGGTCTTGCGGCCAGCAGGGCACTGCCACACACAAGCAGCCACTTCTAGAGGCTGCATGCAGAAGGCACTATCTCTATTTCCACAATACATGCTCCTGGCTCATAACAAGGCAGGCAAACCACAGGGGGGGGACAGCATGACACACACACCCCCACCACAAACCAAAACACAGCTGGTATGTTAAATTTAGACCTACCAACCTTGACAGTACCCTGTTAATTACTATTTTTCCCTAATTCTCTAGAGTTGTTTTTTTTTT
>NW_006380089.1:0-1553 GCF_000327345.1 Myotis davidii
AATTCTGCCTGGTAGAACTTCCCAATTGATACATACAGACCACCTTCGAGGAGGTTGATCCTAAAACCAGCATCTCCGGTAAACACAACCCTTTTGTATAATTTGCGAACTATGACTGCAGCTCTTTGTTCTGTGTCTTTTGGCTGATTTTCAGTTCATGAGGAAGTGTCTGTACTGAAGCCAATTTGAATAGATTTTGCAAGTAAAATTTCAGGGGACAATGTGCCAGGTGCCTCAGAGAGCCGGAGTCTGGTGGAATCTGTCATCTGTTCACAATAGCCCTAACTGACGTCTGTATGGTGATCCAGTTTCTAAAGCACCATACTTTCACATTTGGTATTTAACAGTAACCCTTTGAGTCTGATATTGTTCTCACTACTTTACAATTTCCCCATTTAACAGATGAAACAATGAGAGATCGAGTGATGTGCCCAGGTTCTATATGCAGTCCCTGGATCATCTAGAAGTTGGACCCAGGATTTTACTTAAAAGCATTATTTCAATAATTTAGTGAGTATATACTTTGTGACAGGTATGCTGTACCAAGCATTGGAAATACAGAGATAAATAAGGCATAGTGAGTAGCTTGGATAGGAAGGGAAGCAACCATGGAAAACAAAGTGTGATATACACTATAATGTACACACAGGCAAGAGGTTAATTACTCATTTCCTACCCCCAGTCTCTCTTCAAGACACTCTCAAGGGACTTCCAATCCCTGAGACATTGTTCCTACCCAAACCTCAACCCTCTCAAAAAACCTTACTCTTATCAAGACACTAACCTCAAGTTGCCAAATTCAAGGGTCAATTCTTCATTCTCATTGAACTCAAGTTCTCAGAAGCAATGGACAAGGTTGACCCTTCCTCTACCACTTTCTCCTGAGGCTTTGGTTTTCCTTTCCCAGAAAGCAAAGATCCCTTTCAGTCTGTCTTGCTTTTCCTTTGCTCTATTTGTAAATATTGAAGAACCCTGGACTCAGGTTGGCTCCCTTTCCCTGCCCAGGCCTGCTCTCTTCCTACATTCCCTCGTGGTCCCAGGGCTACAAATACTATCCAATTGCTGATAATCCCAAGTGATTATCTTCAGCCCCAAACCCTCCCCCAAGTTCAAGGCCCACATATCCATTTAGCTTATTGATATCTCCACTTGGATATGTAATAGTCATGAAAGTTAATCATAGAATTAGTGTGCTTAAAACAAACTCTTGACTTTCTCCCCTAAACCTGTTCCTCCATTCTTGCCTGTCACTGTTAGAGGCACCATCATTCACCCAGTAACTCAGATCATTTGTAGTCACAGTCATGCTTGATTCCTCTCTCCTCAGAAACCACATCCAACCTATCAGCTAGTCCTGGAGGCACAGCCTGCAAATTGTCTTGAGTCTATTCACTTCTCTCGATCTCTACTGCTACCACCCATCATAATCTCTCTGCGACCAATGAAATAGACTCCTAGCTCATAGCTCTATTCTTCCTATTAACTCATGGAGCAGCCAGATAAATCTTCTAAAAGATGTAAATACCAGCCCTAGCCGGTTTGGCTCAGTGGAT
>NW_006380090.1:0-1554 GCF_000327345.1 Myotis davidii
AGCAGCCAGAATGGTCCCGTTAGAACACAACTCACAGGGAGGCGCCCTTCTAATCAGCATCTGTTTCACTTGTTCATAAAAGCCAACATCCCCATTTGACCTATGAAACCTGATTGGCTGGGTCTCCCATTACCTGTCTCCCTTCACTTATTCCAGGCACATCCACCAGAAATAGTTTCCAAAACACAAGCCATGGTTCCTTCTCAGGGACCTGGCATTTGCTTTCCATCCTTCTGGAATGTGCTTCTCTTAGGTAACCTCGGAAGTGTTCCTCACTTGCTATCTGAAATTAGACCCTCTTCCCGCAGACACTTCTTCCTTTCTTCCCTCCTTCAGCTTTTTGTAGCATAGCACTCTCTCAGATACAAATATTCTAGGCAAGAGTCTGGTTGATTGTCTCCCTCACTGGTGAGACTGAACTCCAGGAGAGCAAGACGGTTTGCCTATTTTGTTCTCTGTTGTATCCCAAGTAAGAGAAGAGTGTCAGTGATGCAATAGATGCTCAATAAGCATTTGTCTGTAATTCAGACTGTAATTCAAAGATAAGCAGGAAAAGAGTAATGATGATAACATGCAAAAATGATTTGTTAAGTTTACCATTTCCAAATATGCCCAGATAAAGCTCCCTCCCCTTCCAATGGAATTTGTAAAGGTGGTGAGATAATGCCAATCTTTTCTCCAATGAACAGATAAGATGAATGATCTGAAACCACTGAAGTGATGAAGTGTGCCTGGAATGGTGTTATCCTGGCCACCATTTCCCCTTTCTCCTCTGGAGTAGTTACATGGTGAAGCGTAGCCTGAAATCACCCATCAGTCTCTCTCTCTTTTCCTTCTTCATTAAGAATCAAAATCGATTGATCTGCAATTCAGTTTAACAAACATTTGTTTACTGAGTTGAATTTGCAAGAAAATTAAGGCTTTGACATGCAGAAAGGAAAAATTGTTGTTAGTCTCAGAAGGAGTTTTTTTCTTCCACTCATTTGTGAAGATGGATGATAAATATTGAGCATCCATCTGATCATGTTGTATTTGCACATATCTTCTGTAAAAAATATGAATGATCATTCAGGAATATGTGATGCTTATCTGCAAAACTATGGCAAGAATAAGGGGTAAGAACTAGAAAGTGGTGCATTTGCAAGATTTCCATTCTCAAAATGTATTATCAGCATCTAGGCAGATCTTCCTCTTCTATATGGGAGCCTGGCCCTCTTACAGGATAGATTGCTGCTTCAAGACAGACAACAGGACTAGAGAGGAAGGGCCACATCAGCTGACTCTCCTCAGAGGGCCACACTTCCATATTTGTAAGCGTAATTTTCATTATCCTTCCTCCTTCCTTCAACTTAAAGGAGTTAGGTTGAGGTTCAGGAGGCCCTCCTGATAATAATCATGCGTGTGTTTGCTCCCACAGTACTCTATAGCGGCGTTTCTCAACCTCAGCACTGTTGACATTTAGGGTCGGATCGACCTTTGTTGTCGGGGGGCTGTCCTGTGCATGGTAGGATGTTCAGCAGCATCCATGACCTCTACCCACTAGATGCCAGTAGC
>NW_006380091.1:0-1555 GCF_000327345.1 Myotis davidii
ATGTTCTTCAGCTGGCCACCACATCCCAGCAGGATTGTGCCATAGCTGCCCTTAGGAGCAACGAACTCATTAATACTTTCCTTAATGGCTTTTCTCTGTCCCACTTTCCCCAGTTCTTTACCTGTGCTTCTCAGGACTGCACTTGGAAGAATCCAAACTATGGACAATTGATGGTGATAGTTCCTCTGGGCAATGCTTACCATTTCATCAAATTGACCTTCATGAACAAGTGCATAAGAATTAACTTTGCATATTTTGGTATACATCTGAATTAGAGGAAAATATCAAGAGTCATCAAAATTATACATTAAATATACTTAGTCAATACTTGAATAAAGAGTACTAATAGATTTCAAATGTTTTGAGCAGAAATCTGTCTCAATCCTTATGCCTTATGTCAGTGCCTATCACCCTCCTACTTCAAAATGTCCTTCTGGACTTAAATTATAGAGAAGAACCCATTTTATGCAAAAAATAGATTATATTAAGTCATAATTAACAATTATCTTTCCCTGAGTTTAAATAATTATATTTCAAGACATAGTTAAAAGATGGAAGAATGAAGTCTTTAACCTTGTACATTTCTTATCAACAAGAATTTTCAGACTTTTATATAAAACTTCCAAATATCATTTTGAATGTTATTAGTTTTCCACTGAATTTTCAACTCTATTTTTGAAACATGGCTCCTTGAAAAGATAAACTTTAAAAATGAAAATGAAAAGAAATTTGGAATGACTCATTTTAACTTTAAATGAGAAATAGCAAAACCAATATATGTTTTTGCACATATATAACTTAGCAGTGGTACTTTTATGTTATGTAATTTTGCAAAATAATGCAAAAAAGATTCATCTTTTTGTCATAAAAATCATATTATTAGCTAACTCATATGATGGAAAAGTAAAAAAGAAAGGTTCTACATTTGATGAGGGGATTTCTATCTCAACATCGCTCTACATATGTTATTATAAGAAGGTACTATCAAAATTACCATACCGTGTTGCTAAATTAAGTAATCATAATGGATTCACCAGTGTTAATGTAAACCCCATAGTGCAGTGTTTGAGAAATACGGACAATTCATTTCACTTTTATGTAATAGCTCTAAGTTAATAGTTAATGTTTACAAGACAACTCTGTTCTACATGAGCTTTCAGAGACTCAGAGATCTTATATCATGTTGTAGCCATATCCCATTTTCATGCATTAATGCTGAATCACCATGTGTCTAACTATTCTGTCAATGGAAAGGAGAAGGTCGCTGTCTTGAGGAATAAATGCACAAGTAGAAAACATCACTTCTGCTCATCTTCCATCAACAATCACTTAGTCACATCTTACTGCAAGGGAAATGGGAGCGACAGTCCACTCACATTATCAGAAAGAAGTAACAGCACATTTTGGAGGATCACTAACTTAACTCTTCCCTAAATAAATGGTTAGGGCTTAGTCACTAATAGGTATAAAAATATCCTATGTAATTTTAGAATTCTTAAGATTGGTATACATTTAAAAGACAGTAAGTATTGCCCTAACTGGTTTGGCTCAGTGG
>NW_006380092.1:0-1555 GCF_000327345.1 Myotis davidii
CACAGGGCAGTTATAGAAATTCCATCTCAGCTGTCCAGGTAGAAATTGACATTTGACAGCAGTCTGTGAGTGTCTCATGAACAAAGTGTTCTTTGTATCCATTCCCGGCACCTACCTTGGGGTCTGGCAAATATTACTTAGCAAATATTTTAATTATATGATTGAATGTAAAAAGAAGAAATGATAAGAAAAACCTTGAGTAATCTATGGACAAAGTTAAATAAATAAAAAATAACATTAACAAAGTATCCATTTCAGAAGTGATGATAAAACTCAGAAGCCCAAAAATGTAATGAGTCAAAGTCAAATTTATTATATAAGTTGAGGATGGAATTAGGAATTCAAACTGGCTTTCTTCATTTCTAGTTCTTTGCATTGAATGTCTGTCTCTCACCCTCTTCTTTGCACTTTCCACTTTTTAACATTCCACATTGCACTGTGGATTGTTTCTTCTATGTTTTGGTTCACTAATTCTCTTTTCAGTTGTATTGCCTGTGTGCTGGGCAATGTATTTGAAAAAATAAATTAATGCATTGGATGACAGCATCCTCCTCCACAGTGAACTTTTATTGTTTCTCTTAGAGCTATCAGCCCAAGACCATCTTAATATAAGTTCTGGACTTAAAATCCCCTGATCTAGCAAATGATGGGAAGCAGAGCTGCAAATTCTTAGGAGGACTGAGTTAAATCAGTTCACCCCTACTCTGAGGGCTCACTATTTTGTGCTTCCAGCTCAGAGTAAGGGGCAAACAATTCTTGGCAGACTCCAGGTTTTGATTATACCCAACCCTTCAGTCTTGTGAGACACCTGAAAGCAGAACTCAGCTTCAAAACCGGCAGGCTATGATAAACAAAAATCCTTATAACAAAATAGTTTGGATAAAATGGGCTCATTTCTATGAGTTCTCATCTTCTCTCAGATGCTTCTAAGAATTTGTTTTTCATATTTTATCCAGCTTCTTTAGTTGTCTTTAGCGGGAGTGTTGGTCCAAACTACCTAGACTGCACATCATATAAACAGAATCTTTTATTTGTTCTAAATCATTGAACCTGTAAGCTGGGAATAAAAGAAAATGTCCTTAACTTACTAAAAGGATCTATAGAAATGTACATCAAATATCATACTTAATAGTGAAAAAGAAGAAACACTGCCATCATATCATATATGAGACAAGGATTCCTACTAGCCCTGTTCCTATTTAAAATTCAACTGGTGATGCTAGACAATGCAATGAAAAAAGTAAAATAATTAAGAGGTATAAACACTACCCCCCAAAAAGGAACACCTACCTAGAAATTCTATTGAAAATGTATTGGAGTAAAAAACACTCTTAAAATGGCCAAATACAAGAAAAATATACAAAAACCAAGTTTCTAAGGTAACAGCAATTACTAATTTTAAAAAAATGTGTGTATATGCAAAAAAATTCCATTAATGCGAAAAAAAAAGAGTGGCTTAAGTAATATGCTGTTTTAATCTTTGTGTTCCATTAAACATAAAACAGATACATTTAAAAGTAAGTTTCTTTGTTATAGATCATTTATAAAAAGGTAA
>NW_006380093.1:0-1555 GCF_000327345.1 Myotis davidii
GAATTAATAATTATTTAAAGTGTGTATACATTTCTTGGGAAACCCTGTATATATAATATTATTCATATTCTTTTGAAGTGACTGTACAAATGTATCAGGTCTCTTTCATTCATTTACTAGAGTAACATTTCAGAAAGCCTTTGTTTAATGAACTGTCTGCATAACATGTCATCCTTATGTGCTCTTCAAACACCTCCCCACTGTGTTTTGGCTTCAATGTGAGTACATCTTACGACTCTCTTGCATACAACATTGTCAAATCATTGTGTTCTGAAAATGCGTGACACAGCATGCATTACTGTTTGCAGAAGAATGAACACATATGCATATAAAGTATCTTAATCATAGAACTTCAGCAGATCCCTGAGCTGCTCCAGGTGGACAGCTGAGGTTGATTCTATGAAAGTCCCCTATATTCTACCATATATACCATCTTTCCATCATCTCAGCTGTAGCGTTAAGCTTTGATCATCACAACTATAATGATCAGTAGAACTGCAATATCAGCTTTTCACCTTCAATGCTTCATATCCTTGTACTCAAAAGAATTCTGAAATGAGCATATTTTCAGAATCACATCATTCCTCTCGCTAAGAGTTTCTTTTAGTGCTACCCCTCTTTCATATTTCTAAAACTAAAATCAATGAAATCGGGTTTTATGTCTTTCTAATAAGCCAATCTTTATTTCATTTTTCCTTTTCTTAACAAACATGCTTGCTTTCTTTGAGTAAGCCACGATTCTCTGGTACCCTTTAGTGCAGATAGCCAAATATATTTCCAGGTCTAAAACTTGATTGCAAATATTTCTCCTTTCTCGTAATGCCTTCTCTCAAGAAATAGCAAGCCCTAAGAGTTTTCAGGAGTTAAAGATAATTATTTTTATTGGGGAGAAGACACTCACACCTAAGGCATTGTAGTTAAATAGTCAATTGTCCCAGCATCCGTATTAAATATGTGACTACTCAAATTAACTTTCCTCTAACGTTGCCTAATTTAATAAGTTCTTTGCTGAAATGAGATATCATGGAAGGGAAACTATTTAGAAATACTCACATTACTAAAGGATGCAAAGTATGGGTAATTGCCATACCTATTTCAACAATCTGGACCTCATATGCAGTTTTCAGAAAAAAATGCTTTACTTAGAAACACTGTAATTTTCAAAAATTGTAAAGTTTCAGAAAAATAAGGGGAAAGAACAGAAACAACAACAACAAAAATACCCACAATAAAACATAGCACTATAAGCTTCACTTCCTACACATCTTTAGTGTAAGTGAAATTTATTCACAGAGAGAAGGACAATAAAACAAACACTTAGAATCTAGTCTGTGTATATCTCAGCAGGTTAAGCTTAAATTAGAAATTGATTTTCAGATATTGTCTTCTAAAATGAATCACAGATCTTTCAGATACATATGTGTACTTCCTGGAAGCTGTCAAAATGTGGTTGTCAATTACCCAGTTGATCTGACTTGATCATTAGGTCTACTTGTAGAATATCTGAAATGCCCTTCAAGCAACCACTCCTAATATTGGGAGTATATTAACATTA
>NW_006380094.1:0-1555 GCF_000327345.1 Myotis davidii
CATAATAATCTGGCCACTCAGTGTATATTAAAGCAGGCAGAGTCAAACATTAATGGAGCGTATAGGAGGTGAGTATATGGGTATTCCCTGTTCAATCTTTCAATTTCTGATGTTTGAAATATTTGCAATAAAACATGGGAAATTTAAAAAAACCTGTCTAAAATATTGATACATAATTTCTAGAGCTGGTTGATGAGTAGTAGATGGGGGCTCTTTACACTATTCTCTTTATAATCACATATATTTGAATATTTCCAATACAAAATGTTAAAAATTGGTTAATGATTTGAACTTCACTTTACTTGTTATTTGTGGGAAATAATTTTTTGGGAGATTATTTTTAGGCTTGTGATTTTTTTCTAATAGCTTCATTGAAATAAAATTCAAATGGCATAATGAACCTATTGAAAGTGTAAAATTCAATGGCTGTTCGTGTATTCACAGAGTTGAGCAACCACTGTCATAGCCAATTTTAAAATATTTGTGTCATCCCAAATAGAAACCCTATACTCTTTAGCAGTCACTCCCATTCCCCTCTGCTCTGGGTAGCCACTAATCTACTTTGTGTCTCTACAGATTTGCTTATTTTGGACATTTCATAGGCATGAAATCATGCAACATGTGATCTTTTGTGACTGGTTTCTTTTACTGAGTACAATGTTTCAAGGTTCGTCATGTTGTAGCATGTATCAGTATTTCCTCCCCTTTTTATTGTGAGATAATATTCCACTGTATGGATATACCACTTTTGCTTGTCTATTACCAGTTAATGGACATATGGTTTGTTTCCATTTTTGGCTATCAGGAAAAATGCTGCTATGAACGTGCATGTACAAGTGCTTGTGTGGACATCTGTTTTCATTTCTCTTGGCCATACCTAGGAGAAACTGGAATTGCTGGGTAATATGGTAACTCTGTTTAATTTTTTGAGGAACTGTTAACAAAGTGGCTGTGCCAATTTTCATTTCTACCAGCAGTGTATGCGGGTTCCAATTGCTCTACAGCCTCACCGACATGTGTTACGATCTTTTTGACTATAGCCATCCTAGTGGGTGTGAAGTGTCTCTCACTGTGCTCACTATGGGTTTTATTTCCCTGATGACTAATGATGTTGAGTCTCTTTTCATGTGTCATTTTTATATATCTTCTTTGGAAAAATTTCTATGTAAAAAACATTGTGATGAAATACATATAACATATTCCACTGTAACCATTTTTGAGTGTACCTTTTAGTGGTCTTAATTACATTCACAGTATGGTGCAACCATTACCACTATCTAATTTCAAAAGTTTTTCATCACCCCAAACCAAAATTCTATATCCATTTTTGCAAAAATTCCTCATTCCTTCTTACCCCCTAGCCCTGGTAACCTCTAACCTACTTTCTGTATCTATGCATTTATCTACTCCAGGTATTTCATATAAGTAAAATCATACAATATTTGTTTGTTTGTTTCACTTAGTATCATAGTATTTTAGGGTCCATTCAAGTTGTAGCATGTATCCAAATTTCATTCCTTTTTATGGTTAATAATATTCATATATATATTATATT
>NW_006380095.1:0-1556 GCF_000327345.1 Myotis davidii
AAGATCTACAGTTTCTGCTTTATTATTAATTAAAGCGAACACCTCTTTAAAAATTTAAATTAGACATTTTCTTAAATGCATGTATGTAGCATATGCCACTTTTACTCGCTTATCCCTTTCTCTGGCAGTTTCTCCTCTGAGAGCTGGCAACGTGAAATGCATCAGTGCCGACAAACCCTCTAAGCCTGTTCCCCAAATGTAGGGCTTATCTTCCAACCAGGTTATGGAATCATTTCCTCTTTGTATTATAATCACTTATATGGAAGTATTTTTTTTTATCTCTTAGAGTTTTAATAACTTGAGTTTATGACTGATATTCCAGACTCTAAAATAGGATGCATTTTATGGTGTTCAGGCATTGTCATTATACAGCAAGATGAATAGCAATATCAAATACTTGTCATACATTAAAGTCAAACATAATCAAAAGTACTTGGTACACTTAGAATTCATCAGAACTGAAGTTAGCACAACAGTGGAAGTGAAAATTGTATTCCTTTAAATTCTTACTTGTGATTTTAGGATGTCTATTTTTCCTGAGTTTCCCATCCAGTTTTATATTAAGTGCATTTGCAATATATGGCTAATGTATCAATGAAGGTCTCAAGAGTTTACAGCTGGTAAAGTATTCATGTAATATATACAATAACAATCTTATACAATTTTATACAGTTTAATAGTTTCTAAGATTGCCATTAAGCCTTTCTCTCAGACATTATAGTCTTTGCTGGATGTTGTCCAATGTCTGAAAGTGGCTCTTTCATATACTTTGTATAGCTTTCTCATTTCTACTTTAATGTTGGAGGGTAAATCTAGTCTCTGTTACTTCATCATTGTCATAGGGAGAGGTGGAATTCGTTATTGTTAAAACATTTTTTAAATTTGATATGTGATGATTATTCTTTCATGTGAATGCATGTTTATTTATTTAATCACATTTAATACATAACTATTTGCCTGCATCTGAGTACTAAGATTTAATAATGAATTCAATATTGGTTGCTCTCTAGATTAGTTATGATTTTACAGATTTTTTAAGGATTCCACATGATATCACCTATTGAGAATAGATTAATAAGTGTCATGCTTTTGTGGGCATGTAACTATTTTCTGCTTATTTAAAAATTTTGTAGAACAATTTGGGAAAACCATTTTCAGCCTATTTCCATTTCTTAGCATTCTTGGATAGCCCATTGATAAAAAACAGTTTATTAAAAAATTAGCTAAAGAGTGGATTAATAAAATAAATGAGTTTGTCAAGGAATGTTTAAAGTCAATGTATCTTATGTCACTAGCATCAATTTAGAGCATGAGAATAATGGGAAGTATTATGAAATATGTTTTCTGTTCTAATTCAGTTTACCTGACTAAGTATGTAACACACAGCTGTTAAAGGACAATTTACTACCATTTCCTGACACCATTACTTAGGTAGTCTTTCTTCCTCCTGCCTGTAACTTGTGATGTCAGAAAGTAGGACAGAGCCAAGAAAAAAATATTGTAAGGAGAGATTATTCAAAGAGCAAGTCACCACAGAGGTAAAAGAAGGAGACCTA
>NW_006380096.1:0-1555 GCF_000327345.1 Myotis davidii
TCCTGGTTCATGGATCGATGCTCAACCACTGAATCACACAGGCCAGCCCATTCAACAGTAGACCCTCCCTAAAACAGTACCCTTAGAGTTGATGAGAGATTGATCCTTACTGTTGGTTATGTTTTGTCAGGTTTTGCTCTCTATGAAGCTTCTTTAGAAGTGAGCCTTTGTTGGCTACTACTGCATTCTTCAGTCTCCCTCTCCCTTCAGAATCTATGACATTGCAACACACTCCATATCTCTCCTTCTGTGTCCTTCAAAGTATTCCCAAGATTTGGATCCCAAAACCATGCTTATCTCACTTTCCACAATCTCAGAGAATTCATCTACTCCATGGCTCCCTGACCATCACTTTTTGGGGGAAACATATTTTCATCCAATTTCAAATTTACAGGAAAGTTGCAAAAATAGCACAAGGAGCTCCCATATAATCTTGACTCGGAGTCACCAATTGTTTACCATTAGGCTGGAGACATTGTGGTACTTTACCTCTAAATAATTCATGCTTTTCCTAAGAAAGGATTTTATAGCTATGGTAAAGTGTTCAACCTCAGGAAAGTTGATGCAATATAATTATGTCATCCACAGTCTATATTCAAATATAATTCATGATCGCAATAATGTTCTTTATAGCTATTTTTCCCAGTCAATGATCACTGCTATGCATAGGGCACAGACCTCCCTCCAGGCCATCTGTTCCACAGCACTGCCTTCCAAATAAAGATTTTGTGCTGATGTCATCTCTAATTAAAAATGTCTAAAATCTGACTCATCTCCTCCTCCTGAAACAAGCTCTCCCCATCTCCATGTCTGTCTGATTCTTTTTAATAGTGTTACCTCTCCCATAGGTCTGAGGCTATGGAACATCTCTGACTCTTTACCCACTTAGCCAGGGAAGTCCTCTACCTTTTTCCTCTGAAATGTCTCCTCCAGTTTGGCTCTGCACAGTTCAGCTACCTGTTCCCAGGTACCCTCGTCTCCCTGAAGGGCTCAGGAAAGCTTGCAGTGTGCCACGTGGTTCTATCATAAATGAACTTTGTCAGAACTCAGGGTCTCTGAAGCACCAGAATAATGGACCAGCCAACAGATTCTGTGGTATTTCAAAAATCTGTTTCTATACACAATTTCTAAACACTTTCCCCACTCCCACTAAATTGATGTTGAGTAAACATTTCATTATTAGATTAGGATGTTGAAAATATAGCAACTTACATATGCATAGGAAAGAATGTGCCTGATCACTGGCCTTCTTCCCAAGCCCACCCCCAGAGGGAAAACACACACTCTTCAATCCATTTAAAGATTAGCCTGATTATAGTTCCCATAAGAAGTGTTTAATCTCCCTTGAAAACTCTTAGAGATCCTTTCCCATCCCCTCTTTGTAGTAAAGAACTAATATAGCAGAACTGAGACTGCTACCTGTTAAAAAAAGCCTGCTTGTAAGGTTGGCCTTTGGTTGGCATCTAGAAACTTGGCTTTCCAGATAAGATTCCCTAATAAGAATGGCTCACTGTGCCTAGCCTGTGCAAACAATATGGTTTATGCTGAACACCTG
>NW_006380097.1:0-1556 GCF_000327345.1 Myotis davidii
TTTATAATGAGTTTTCTTTAAAATTTTTATTGATTAAGTTATTACTAATGAGTTTAAATATTAGCCTGTGTCAATGGGAGGCTAAACTCAAAACCCTCCAAAAACTAAGGAAACATGGGGCTATGAACAGATTGTATGTAAGGATTAAATGAAGCTCTTGTGTGAAAATTTTAAGGAGGCAATTCTGAAAACATGGATACATTTGAAAAATGTAGTAATATTAGGGAGCTAGCCATGTTGACAATTTTAAGATATATTTGCAGTTTAATTGGAAATAATTTATAGAACACTCTTAGAATAATTCCCTTTACCTGGAAACTTTTATAAAAATAAACTATGATCCAAGTAAATGAAGGCCAGAATAAATATCCCCAAGACCCAAATAAATGAGAAGTATCTTTCTTTAAATGATTTCTTTTGAGCCACTCAGTTAAGAATGTTAACATAATGTGATTTGATATTTGCATGTCAATTTACTTAGCACAAATATGTAATAAAATCCAAAGGAGAAAAACACAGAGCATTTCGTGTACCTAAACTATGTAGAAGGAAAAACAATGATGAAAATTGCTAAGATCATTCTTAACCTGTTATCTTTTATGTATTATTTCTGGATGGCTTCCATTGTGCTCAGAGAACACCCTTTGTATCATTTCAATTCTTTCCAATTTGTTGAGATTTTACAATTTAAGGTATTATCTGTCCTGGTGCGTGTGTGGGTGTGTGTGTGTACACACACATACATGAGGGTGCACACACATACATGAGGGTGCTTACAACATGAAATGTGTATTTTGTATTGTATATTGTCACAATATCATCTTAAATAAACAAGAAAAATAATCTGACCTAACTAAGGATCTCCTTTTCTCCATCTCAACAGCCCCTGAGCAGAAAGCAATGCGGTTCACAAGAAGCTCCCCTTTTTCAATCTGCTCATCTTTTACTTCTTTCATTTTCTCAATCCCACTCCTTCTCTTATATAATAAAAAATTTAAAACCATGATCAAACCGTTAGAAATATGCAGGACTGATTCTGTGGAATAAGGCCTGGGCTTTTACTTTCTCTGCTTCCTTGGGTTTTGTTTTACTTTCAGTTGTAAGCCATCAATGTTTATGCACAAACAATTCCGAACTTCACTTTCACTCTTAGCTACTCAACTGGCAAAGCCCATGTTGACCGAGTTTGGAACCAGGGAGTGCTAAATTAGGACAGCACATTTGCATACATTCCACTTAAAAAAAATTAAAACAGCATAAAATGAGACAGGTGAGACATCCTGAGAAGTGATGTGAGAGCAATTATTCTGTTTAAAATGTTTTGACTGTAATATAGTGTGCCCGCCATCATTCACAGTGCGTCTTCCCTGAATCCTTTCTAACACCCTGTTGTTTGCTGAGCCACTTAATTACAGTGAGTAATGATGAGACTTTAAAGCCACACTGTCACAATTAATACGATGAATAAATAAAGTAACTGTAGAGTCAGTTTTCCTTCTGCACAAACCATTTGGTCTTCCAAACACCATTGTTTAGATTTCCTCCCAAAGTGATTC
>NW_006380098.1:0-1556 GCF_000327345.1 Myotis davidii
GTTGAGTAATGAGTTTGCCGACCACTATCCTAGGTATTGTGTTATGTGCTTCAGGAATACAAAGACTAATAGGGATCCTGCCTGCACTCCAAGGATGGATAATCTGGTTGGGGAGCAGTGATTTGTACACAAGTACCTATGCATAATAGCTAAGTCCACTTGACCATGAGCACTTTTAGGGCTGGAGCTGCAGATAACTAGAATAGAGGTATGTGATTCAGTTAGGTTGTTAGAGAGGATCAGGAATGCAAAAGATCAGGAAAGGTTTGAACACATCAGGGGAAGCAGTCTACTGGGGCAATAGGACTTAAGCACAGTTAGGCATGCAAACCATCTTGCAGGCTTTCCAGTGTGTGCACTGGAATTCGTCAATGAGCTCAATTTCCCTCAGTGCTGAAGCTCTGCTCTATGCCTTTGAACTGACAAACTCTGTCAAAATATGTGGAAGTTGAGTATCCTGAGCCCAGATCTCCCATGGAGAATCTAAAGGGAAGAAAGAAAGAAGTACTCACATGTTGGCTGCCACCACCTAACTCCCTTGCAGCCAGCTGGATGTAGGAGACTTTGCCAGTAATTCTCGGCTCATTTTCTTTTCAAGATGTCTTTATCCTGGATGTCTGAACTGGTTTACCCATATTTGGGGGTAGGGAGACATCAATGGAGAGATACTTCCTCCTTCCAATTCCTGAGATTCTGGGATGTGTACATTATCTCTAGTCTCGATGGCTACGGTTGCAGCAGCAATTAGCTTATTTTGACTATTTAAATTAATAAACTGGAAGGGTGCAGCTTGTCTCAGATTGTGGCAGAGTGGCAGATCTATGCCTTGGCCAGATGCTGAGCTGCCACGGGAAACACCATGTATTCTTGCTGACCTCGGGTGGAAAGGCAAGTGCCACAAACCACTTGATATTTAGGTTGTACTGGTCATTCATTAAACTTTCCATGTTTCACAGTGATAAGAAACTCACCTAACAATGGTCATTCCAAAGACTCTAAACAAGGCTAGTTCACTTTGTAACTTCAAAGAGATAGCAGAAACTGCACTATGGCAAGCAATAAAATATTGGTGCAGAGTGCCCTGGAATAAGCATTAGAGACTACTGAAATATGTTTAGGGATATCATAGGGAATAAAATGATTACCTAAGAAAAGAAGATACATGTGAATAAAACTAATGTAGTTTGGGCTCAAAGGACAAACTGTAAGAAGATCTCAAATCAGTAACCTCAAAGAGCAACAGAAAAGTCAAAAATAAATTTAAGTTAAACAAATTTGAGGAACTTATTTCCTGACTAACGTCCAAAGTTGATTGTCCTTTGGCATGAGTAGACGAATAACCACCACCCTCCCCCACCCCTGCCTTTGCCCAGCACCGCACTTTCTAACCGGTATTCTCAGGCTGATATCTAGTGATGGCTAGAGCTGGCTACACGTGTTTAGTAAAGAACAAGCAAGAATTTTGCTTTTGGCAACCCAGGGAGAGAATTTCTCACTAGACAAGCCTGTGTCAGGATGGGAGGAAGAGGGTGGTTGTTTAGACAAGGAGAGACCTG
>NW_006380099.1:0-1556 GCF_000327345.1 Myotis davidii
TCATTTCCCAACAGTGCTGCCTGGGGAGTGAGAGGGCACAGCAGCCGTACTCCCGCAGAACAGACACAGTAAGGTGGGCAGAGGATGTCCTCCCTGGGCTGAGCCATCACATTCCATTACTCTGAACTGCACGTTCACACAGAATGTAACTAATGCCACGGGGTAGGCAAGTCTTTGAAATGTCTGCCTTGCAATCTGGCGCAAAGGCTACTGCCTGTGATCACCTAATGAAATAATAGCTCTGGGTACTGCAGAGCTGGGCAGATTCGCTTCTGTGAGGCTTCTTGGAAGTGATTCAGGGTTATTTGAGTTCAGACACATTTGTAATGGAAATTGTGGGGCTTTGGGGACTTAGAAAAGCAGATGAAGTTTGGAAGTAAAATGTAATAGGTAAGAATTAGACTTTTTCTCGGCACCGAGGCATTTGTTTTTTTGGCAGCTAAATTGTTAGGTAATAGGAGGTCTTTGTTTGCCCAACGCTCAGGGGCCTTTGCTTTTCTCATTCCACACTCATGCACACCAGCGGCCCTGCACAAAGGGTGTGGTCCCAGCTCCACTTTCGTCTTTTCCTGTTGGAGCTGATATTTCCCCCCAAATCTAAACCTGCAGAGTAGAACTTTCGAATTGCAGTCTGTAGATCACGCCCTTCATCTGTGTACAAGGCCAAGCACGAGTTGTGTTAAAGGAAACCACAAAGCAAATGCCTCTTTCAAGGCTCAAGTCCAGTAACACTCCATTGCAAGGCAATTTCCCCACCGGGCAAAAAAGAAAACTGTCTCAGAGGATAAATAACACGACTAAATAAGGTCACACAGCAGGACCTGGACTTAATTATCTTGTGACTTTTAACCACTATAGTATGCTTGCTTCCCAATTATACAAATAAAGAAAAATCAAGCTTTCGTTGTACAATCCTTTACAGATTTCATAATGCAATAGAAAATAAGACAAGTGCGCCATTCCAGCTGAAATGTAATATTTGGTTCTTCGAGAAGATGTGCTAATTGCTCTGAAAAGCCCATGTATGAACAGAGGAGGAAGAACCTCATCTGTACTGCCCACAAAGGCATCTCCACATGGATGTCCCATGGATCCTTAGTCTCAATAGTACCAGGATGAATCATCATCATTCCTCAATATGTGCTCTTTTCCATATATCTAGAACCATTCATCTCTTGTCACTCAAGCCAAAAATGTGGTGGCCATTCTAGGATCTTCCTTTTCTCAATCCTCTTTGTCCAATTAGTGTCCAAAGACTATTATTTCTGTCTAGTTAATGTTTCTCCAATCCTTCCTCTCATCTTCATCCTCAATACTATAGTCATCTCCTTTCAAGCTCCTGGTTTCAGGCTTAGCTCTCCTCTGATTGATCCTCTTGATGTTGCCAGAGATAAACTCTAAAATTTAAATCTTCCAGATAGGAAGATTGTTTATTAATACCTCCCTATGGTCTACAAGCTAAAATCAAAACCCTTCAGTGTCTCATACCAGTGTCTTCCTGATCCAGCTCCTGCCTATGTCTCCAGCCTCACTTGGCATCATTCTTGAAGCACATT
>NW_006380100.1:0-1557 GCF_000327345.1 Myotis davidii
TTTTTTTGTCCACTCTACCATTGAATAACTAACAAATAATTCATGATCTTTACCCAGTAACTTCTTTGAACACATCAAATGCATTAATTCTTTTGGACTAGCAGGTTCTATTTACCAGGCTTTTGCTTTATTAACTTGCATTTGTAGATTATTTTTCATCTTAAAGCATATTCATTTTTAGACAAATTTGTTGTGTGCAGGCCATGTACATACATCCCAGAACGTTTAGAGTAGTGACTGAGAGCACTGGCTCTCGATTACCTAGCTCTTTACTACACCAAACAACAACAGCAATCCACCAGAATAATGATTTCTACTTCAAGCAGTTGTTGAAAGAATTAAATGAAAAAATGTAATAAGGTAATTAGAGCTTGATCTATATCAACTGTCAATATACTGTTCTTATACTTCTCAGGTCAAAGTACTTGCTCTAAATCTCAAAACTAATTGGAAATATATTTGGGACTAGAACCCAAGAGCCTGACACACAGGATAGTGGTCTTTTGTGTGAATCACTATTAAATATACACATTTATTTCAATTTGAGCATTTGCTCTCTCAATTTTGATAGTCTTGGAATGCTTTAATAAAATGGAGACTTTGGCAAAGCCCCAGAGGAGCCTGCAGTCTGTCAATTGAGGCTGAGGTTGTTTTGAAATCAATTAGTTTTGTTTTTATTGCCAAATATATCTGTAGATCATTAGTTCTCTAAAAAAGACCACTTTTTTGGAAAAGTTTAAAAGCTCATTCCTTCCTCAGGCTAAAAATGAGGACTGTGGAACACGTATCAGGCAATTGATCATTTATTCTTCATTTTTTTGACTTGATCCCTAGGCAGAGCTCTCATGCTTATAAGTCAGAAAATCCTCGTGTGGTGGGAGAGCCCACGATGCCTGTTACCTAATTGGACGTATTGTCATGCAACCTTAATGACTGCTGAGCATTGATGCAACCGGGTGACACATGGGTTAAGTATAAAATTATATATTGAAACATAACATTATATTTCCAAATATACTTCATCATTGTTAATGAATTCAGATGTTCTACCAGTGACATTAGCATTATCCTCATTTTTATATATAGACAAACAGAGTAAATAACTAACTAGCCCAAGGTCATATTGTATATTACTGGATAATTAGCAGCAAAAGCCAGTTCCTAGTTTTCGTTTTAGAGTTTAGGCAAGTTTCCCCTTTGCTTCAATTATGATGGTAAAAAAAAGGATATGAATTCATTAAGTCAAATTATCATTTTTCCCACAAAATGTGGTAATATAGTCTAAAGCTAGATCTACTCCATAAAAGATGGTTTTCTTAAGGCTAAAGGAAATAATCGAAGAGTTGTAGACATTTGTAGACAGAACTGTCCTTGTTTATTGCCTGAAACTTGGTTCCTACATTAATTGCCAGTAACTTTCCCTGGTCACTGTGGCAGCCAAGTAATAGGGCTCCTATCTCCTCCACATTGCCGGCAGGCCTGTTTAAGTGCCCTGGGGGTAAATGACAGAAACCAAGGCCATTGAAGTTGGGTAAGTATTTATCCCGTAAAGCTCTT
>NW_006380101.1:0-1557 GCF_000327345.1 Myotis davidii
GGGGAGCATGTCAGTATGAAAGGGGTTCTATCAGTTATGACACTGGAAGCACTGGCAGCCTGGACAGTCCCTGACAACTGAGGCTGAACCTAATGATAACGAAAGAATTGGAGACGTTCTCTTGGCTGGTAAACCCATGAAAAGACATGAAGTACTGATGGCTGACATATGAATGCAGTCATCATTGCATTTTTATGTTTCCTCTAAAAATAACACATTGTAATGTTTACCCTAGCTATGATCTAATTATTTCATCTATTATAAATTATGACCAATTTTCCAAACCTGAAAATGGCCTCAAGAGAAAATCACTTGCCAATAGATTTCTTTGGATGCTGCCTGATGTGGTAGGGCCAGATCCTGGCCAAATGAATAATCTCGAGTGTAATTCCGACAGCACGAACTCCACGTATTCAAAAGGGAAGCATTATCTCCGCACAGTTGAAAACTTACTAAAACTCAATATTCCAAGGGAACAATTAATCCTGAGCAATCTTTCGAAAGTACTGAGTGATTAATACGGAATTTGGTCCCAGTGCTGAAGAACACTTGGAGGCATACCAAAAGTGACTTTTTTCAGTCTTCCACCAAACAGAGCCCAAGTAAGAAGGAAGCTGAGATTGTCCACGCAGCGGATGGAATGAGGTCTTTGATTTGTGAAGAAAGTGGAAGAGGCCTGACCCAGAAACAGACTGAGTCCTCAGAGACTGAGAGAGAGGAGGAGTGACCGGAGTGAAGGGACCTTGAACTCAGTTGCCCTCTTGCAGGCCACGATCAGAAGATGAGAGTTCCTTGAAAGGGTGGGACAGGAATCCTGTCTGAGATCTGAGGAATGATGACCCCAGTGACACAATCCTTGGGAAAGTTCCCAGTGGCCCCGTTAGCATGGAGGACTCTGTGAATGGACAGTGCAGGCTGAGGATATCTTGTGCCCAGACGTCTTCTAAGTCAGTACCTACTCCAATTGTCACTGCAGCTTCTAGCCCTTGACCTTGGTCCCATGTGCATCTCCTGCTTTTTGCCCCGGGGCATGGATCATGTTGGCACTCATATGGGTATAATTAGGAAAGTACAAGAGACTTAGGGTCTGAGGGGAGGAACCCTGGACCAATGGGAGACAGAAGTTAGTGGATAAATAATCCGTCTTTCAGGTCTCAAGTTCACAATTCAGATGGTACAAAGTTCCTCAGAAATGCAAGACTGAACTCCACCACCCACCGGGGTGAGCAAAATGGACCCTGGAATTGGTTTTCCTCTTTCTCCATTTCATGCTTCTCAGGCCCTAAGTCTAAACACAATTGGAATTAGAGCAGATTTCTCTGCTGATTGATTTCTTCCATTTGACCAGGGAGCCAAGAATAAAGTGACACAAGATTTTTCAAGTGCTGAAAGGAAAGAGCCACAAAGCAAGAATTCTATATGCAGCACAAATATCCTTGGAGAAGGAAGGAAATCAAGAGCTTCTCACATGAAGGAAAACTAACAGAATTTGTTACCAGAAGACCGACCCTAACAGAATAGCCGGAGAGCCCTGGCTGGTGTGGCTCGGTTGGTTGG
>NW_006380102.1:0-1557 GCF_000327345.1 Myotis davidii
CGTGTCATAGGTTCGCCATCACTGGTATATACTGTGTGTTAGGCATGGTTCTAGGGGCCAGGAATATTGAGGTGAACAAGAGATAAACGTTGCCAACATTCTCATCCATAATATTATTGAAAAATGTTTAAGGATTCTTTGTAGTTCTTTTTGTCCTTGAGTATCCACTGGGATTGATTCATGAAGGATTCAATCTAGTGAACTGTTGGTTGCTTGACAGAGCAACCCCACAGAGACCTTGAGTATATAACCATGCCTCTGAGCAAGGGTAAGAAAGTACCTAACCAAAGGACAACTTATTTTAATGCTCGGAGCTCTTTTCATTTATAAATCCTTAAAGTTTCAAGCACAACTTTCTTTGATAAACTGTCTCTGATATTATGGGTGATTATGGCCTCACTGGGGTTTTCTTTATTGAACTGCACCTGAGTATATATTTTAACCCTTTATTAACCTAGTATTTATATTGAAGGAAAACATCATCACAATATAAGCTTCATAAAGAAAATGACCCTTTGGCATTTTCACTGGGGTATATGATCTCTGAGAGCTGTGCCTAGCATAATATAGGAACTCCAAAAATATCTATTGGATCTATTGTTGCTCTCCTGTATCACTAGAGGTGTAGTGAGAGAATTAGATGAGATATTGCATCATGGTAGCAATAGAAATATCCAGTCTTAGGCGATACTTTAATACTAGTATTTGGAGAAAACATGGATTAACTCCTTTATAACTTAGGTCTGGGGAAATCTTTTCTACTATGAATCAACATCTGGTACCAATAGTGTATAAGATTGATAAATTTGATGTCATAAAATAGAGCATTTTTGCATGGCAAAAATTATAGGCAGAGTAAAAGACAGATAACTTGGGCAATATATTTATAAGTTATGCTGCAAATAAAGCGTTCTTGCCCCAATATATAGTTGTTAAACAAAGGGCCAACAACCCTATGAAATAATGTGCCTGATATATAGGCAGCATACAGAAAAATAAATGCAAAGGTGCTTAATTTATAATACTCAACCTAACACATGATAAGAGAAGTGCATACTAAAACTACATTGAAAAATAATTTTCACTTATTAGATTGTCAAAAATCCAAATATTTGAAATGTATTCTATTTATTGGTAAGACTGTGGAGAAAACTAGCCCTCTAATAACAATACTGGTAGGAACGCAAAATGGTGTAGCCCCTTTCAGAAGAGAATTTGGCAACATCTGGCAAGTTACACATGTTTACCTTTGATTCAGCAATCCCCAGTTCTAGAAATAGATCCCAAAGATACAGCAAAAACACAGAATATCCAAGACTGTTCATTGCAACCCTATCTGTAATAGTAAAAGACTGGAAACATCCAAGATGGTTACCAGGAAGGGTCTGATTGAACAAATCACTGTGATCCACAAAATGGATTAATATGTAGTGGTGTGAAAGATGAAGAATATCTCTATATACCGATATGGTGTGACTTCTAGAGTATATTGTTAAGTGAAAAAAAGTAGGAGGTTGTGGAAGTGTATAGGATATACTACCTAAGAGATTTGCATAT
>NW_006380103.1:0-1557 GCF_000327345.1 Myotis davidii
GGGGGGCTGTGAGCTGCCTCAGAGAGGCACCCGTCTGAGCCACTGTCTCATTTATGTTGTTTTCTTCTTCCCTTAGGTCTGGAGACTGGTGGTTGGCCAAGTCTCTCATCACGGGAAGAGAAGGCTACGTGCCCAGCAACTTTGTGGCCCGAGTAGAGACCCTGGAAGTGGAAAAGTAGGTGGACAGACGGAAGGCCCCTCAAAGCAGAGGCATGTCCCCTGCTTCTGCCTCGCAGGGTGTGGCCAGACAGTGGCTAAAATGTGAGCCTGTGTGAGCCCAGCAGGAGGGAGCAGGAAAGGGACAGGGAGCTGGAACTCCTGGAACAGGCTTGACGATGTTTCAATTGCTGCGTGATCTGAGAGAGTTGCTCCTCTGTGAGCACCTCACTCCCCCATATGAGAACCGACCTTTCCTGGCTCACCTGGACTGAAACGTCCCCGTGTCCCACGGCCTTGCAAGCTAACAAGGAGGCGCTGCATCAGCTCACACTCCCCAGTGCCTCCCGGGGCTGGGGCCTGGGGGACTCCCAGGGTGGTGGCTCATTCAGAATTGGATTATCAAGGAGCAACATCCTTATAACCCCCTGGAAGGTCCACTGTGGGCCTCAGCCGTTCCTTCACTCACACAGAGGGCATTGAGCAAACAGGGCCCAGGGCCCGGCTCTGTCCAGGGACTGGGGAAGCTGTAAAATGGGTAACACGTGGCTCCTCGTGTCAAACTCAGGAGCAAAGTGTAAGAACCGGGTTAGTGGCCCCACCTGGTGTCCCTCCTGCAGCGATGGAAGGTAGCCCTTGGGAGGGTTCCTTGTCTGGCACTCCCGGCCCTGGCCCAGCCCGGGAACAGCATGCACTCCCACGCTGACCAGTCCCTGCGCAGGGGGCCATGGTGGGAATCAGGCTCTGAGAATCTACTTCAGAGACTGACTGCAAGGAGAGTGTGCTCTGAGAGAGGCGGCTGGGCGCCTTTTCCCAGAGTGAAGTTAACAAAGGGCACCCATAGAATGGTTTCGTTTCACTTCAAGAAAACAGTAAGTCCAGGAGTGGGAAGAAAGGGGAGGATGACACCAAGGGGCATGCGTGGACCAAGCTGGGAGGAGCGCTGGCTCAGGGGGGACCTGGGAACAGGGACACAGACTTTATTTCCTGGGGGCAGAGGCACAGCTTAGGAGGGAGGTTTGGAGAGGAATGATCCGAGGAGCGTGGCCACTCTCTGAGGCTCGCCTGCCTTTGACCTTTTCCAGGTGGTTCTTTAGATCAATTAGCCGGAAAGATGCCGAGAGGCAGCTTCTGGCTCCAATCAACAAGGTGGGCTCCTTTCTCATCAGAGAGAGCGAAACCAATAAAGGTAAGCGTGGGCAGAGCCCTTCCCTCCCTGTGTGTTCTGGGCGGCCCCCACCTGAGGCCTGGCTGCTGCCAGGACAATGCCAGCCAGGAGAACCTGGCAGCCCCCAGGCCCCAGGCTCCCAGTTCAGGCTGGATTTGGTTCCCTGTGGTTGGCATGATGAGAATGGACAGAGGTTTGGCATTCAATTACACACACACACACACACACACACA
>NW_006380104.1:0-1558 GCF_000327345.1 Myotis davidii
AAATGTCTATTCAAGTCCTTTGCCCATTTTTGATTTGGGTTAATTCCTTTTTATACACATTATGTTTAAAACAAAATGATCAAGATGCCTGGCAAAAAAATGTGCTGGAAAACTACACTGATTTTTATTTATTGATGCAAATTACGTAGATCTTTACCACCACATTCTGTTATATATGTATATAGATTTATATGTATGGAGAGAAACCAACATTTAGATATAACTGCTTTAAAAAACATAGACCATATCAAGGCTATTTTCCAGAAATTTAAGTCTTTCCCAGGTAAGAATACTATTTTTAAGTTATAAGAAAAGGAACAATAGGACATGGAGAAGCCTCCCCATGAAATACACCTTATGCTTCAAGAATGTCAGGATCTAGGCAGCAATTTTTACCTGCCTGGTGGACCATCAATCAACTTTTAAACTAAAACAACCTTTATTTACATTTGGAATGTTTCTACACTTACACTTAAAAATAGCTATTTCTAATGATTTAAAACCTACTTCATATTAAAAAAATAAAGCTATATGGCGAAACTTTGAACCTGGACTACAAAAAAAATAAAACAGAAAGTTTCCAGATTTCTCAGTGCTGCCTCCCTATAGCTTCTGCCAGACCAGAAACAGATTCTAACACTTGTGCGTTACTCTCTTCATCTGTAGGGCATTACTATTATTGTTGTCATTTTATAGATGATGCCCGAGTACAAATGACGAGACTCTAATCTAGTTCTAACATAGTCCACATTCTTCCCATTATGCCACCACGAGGTGTCAATTAAGCAGACTACAGGTTACCTAACCAACTGAACAGTAATATTAACCTTTGGAAAACCAAGGTGCAGCTAAAGCTTGAAGAACTAAGAGGTGTCTAAGGTTAAGATGTACCACCAACTAATGGAATAGACAACTGGCGAATCAGTCACAGAGGCTGAACTTTGTAAGCAGAGCCTGCTTCTCCACACAAGCTCCCAACAGCTCTACAGTCTCTGTGCCTGAGAGGACCCCATGACAAGAAAAACTGGCTACATTCCTCCAGAAACTGGGCTTATGTAGTCATGGACTCCTCTTCCATCATCCATAGGAAAGGTTAAATTTTACTCTTTCCTCATGTCTGGATATGCTTCAGGTTTAGATTCTGAGTTTTATAACGCCTCACTTAAATCAAGTGTTAGTCTGACCATTTCCCTTGGGAGATGGAATTCAGTGAACAACATATATGGTACATGGCAAAATTTTAATATACTGTGTCAGGTTTTACACTGTTCCTTCCTCATCCCACAGCTCTTTGTATTTAGAGAATTTCATATATGTTTGGCTCTATTGTGTCCATGTCAGATTTCCTACCTGGTCAGTAAACTGAGCACACAAGAGGGTATGCATTACTCCTAACATAGGAATAAAAACAAAACAAAACAAAACCTACTAGAAAAATAGTCCCAAAGGAATTCTAATAAGTGAATTATGAAACAGGGAATTTAATACTATTAAGGCTTGAGAGCATTCTTTGCTCCTCAGCACTAGATGGCAGTGTTACCAAAGAAATGTACTATCT
>NW_006380105.1:0-1557 GCF_000327345.1 Myotis davidii
ACCCACAGGTTGAGAACCGCTGCCCTAGAAGTAACTTATACGTTCATGCAGAATAAACAGACACGTGAGAGAAAGACAAGTTCACAGTCCACTGAAAGCCGACGCTGGCTCTCAACGGCTCGATGTAGGAAGCAGCACGCTAAGCAGACCATCACGTGTGCCTCCTGGAGGCACAGGGAGGCCCGCCGAGACCTGCCTTTCACCACCGCTGGCCCTGGTGGGCAGCAGCCAGCCTGGCTGGTTGCTATTAATCCTCCCCCGATCCAATTGTCTTCCTCCCTTGTTTCCCTATTGCACACTTTGCTGCTTTTCTGAATGATCTGATTGGTGAATTATTCAGCAAAGCAGCTGTAAATTACTCTATCTCATCAATGTCACAACCGCTGAGGAAACTGTTCAAAGCATATCGCGTGGCTCCTGCTTGCTGTGTCCCTTCAGCCCCGGACCACAGAGCACGGCATACATGCAGGAAGGCACGCAGACCAGCTCAGCTGCACCTAAGTACCCATGTGATATGAACATCTACGCAACAGGCCGCAGTTGCTGGGTGATAAGCACATACTAGCTGTGTGACCTTGTCAAGTTATTTAACCTTTCTTTGCCCAAGCTTCCTTATCTGTAATATAAGGATAATAATAGTCCCTATCTCATAGGAATGCTAAGAATATTAAATGAGTAAATACTTTATCTATGTGCTTGTTAAAGAAAGAAATACATTACTCGTGAGTAAAATCATGAATCCAGAATAGCAAACTTTAGGTGAAGATAAATATATGTTAAATATTTATTGTAAAAGAATATCCCAGGGATTGTTGTCTCTGAAACACTAGGTATTTGTCAAAACCCATAGAACTTCACAGCATAAACACTGAACCTTCAAGGACATGAACTTGAAAAATCATTTAGGAGGTCAGGGGATCCCAGGATGGAGTACATACGGTGACAAATGAATCTAACCGTATTACAAATCTAAATGAAACAAGCTCACTGGGAGGAAAAGTCAATGAATGAAATCTGTTTTTTCACTGTGCTCTGGTTGTTAAAGTTGTTTTTCATGGACAGGTGTTAATAATTCTGAGACCGCTATATATGTATACTGGAATATCACAATTAAATGAATGGATGGTGGGAGCCAGGCTTCTCACTGTTGAGGGAGAGGTTATAGACAAGCAAGGGGAGGAGGCTAGAGTGATCAATGAGATAACAGTTGGAGATATCAGTATCAAGTCATATTTAGCTTAACAGAGAGATACAGATGGTTACATATATCCATGTGCACATGCATGTATATTTTTCCTTGCTCTGGCAACTAAAAGGGCTTGAAGAAACAACACCCCAGGAAAAGCAAACAGACGAGTGTCGGGGTCTAAGTTTTTGATGGTATTCTCACTCCAAGAGCTAGGAGTCCTTGGAGAAATGGCCGATTCTCATGACCTCGTCTAAACCTTACTACCCCAAAGGCACCATCTCCAATACTATCACATTGGGGATTAGGACTTCAACATATGCATTTTAGGGGGGCACAGACCTTCAGCCCATAGCATTCACTTCTGATGG
>NW_006380106.1:0-1557 GCF_000327345.1 Myotis davidii
TTTTTTTTCCTTTAGCAGCATTAGACAATAAGTCAAAGTAACTGCCATGCTCATAGTCCTCTTACAAGAGAAAATGTGCACCAAAGCCCCTGCTGGGGGAAGCCTCAGGCCATTTCTTGAACAGAGATAACCATGGTTTGCTCTGTGTGACCCTTTCACCACAACTGCTCAGATCAGAAGCAGACTCCTGATTCAGAACCGGCGGACCTGACTGGGAAAAAATCAGTGCTAACGAAGTTTTAGTTAAGGTACTTCATGCTGCTGTAACAAACAAACCCAAACATGTATGATGGCTCAGACCTGATATAGACTTATTTCTTACTTCTATAAAGTTCTAAATGGATGTTCCTAATTGGCAAGCAGGTCTCCTCTGAGGGGTGATTTAGGGACCCAGGCTGTTTCCATCTGTGCTTCCTCTACCTTCAACACATGGTTTCTAAGGTCACCATGCTTGTTTATATCAAGACAGCAGAAAGGGAAAGATCATGCAGACTGTACCTGGGATGCTTATGCCAGGCCTGGAAATGGTACACATCAGATCAGCTCACAGTTCATTTGCAGGAACTCAGTCATCACATGGTTATACCTAGCTGCAAGGGAGGCTGGGAAGTATAGACCAGGTGTATGCCCAGGAAGAAGAGGAAATGGTTTGGCCAGACCTTTGTCAGCCCCTGCTACAAGCAGAGGTAAAGGTTGCAACATTATTTCTGGTACTCTCACATTTTTGTAATTCTCTCCTTCAGGCCCTCAATAAAGAAACAAGCATTACTTTTCTAAAACAATCCTACATATCAAACAGAAAGTCTATATGACCCAGGGCCTCACTAAATAGTGAATCATAAACATGGTCATTTTATAAGTTTGTCTCCAAGGCTGTAGACCAATAGCCCCACCACCAAAATGGTAGCACCTCAAACCTCTATTTTGATGCTTTTCTAAAAGCCTCTCAAAGGATTGGTCTTATCTCCATGAGTTCTTGCTCATTCTCCCTGTTGGCTCCTGTTCACCCTGACTCCGCTTTGCCACTTGAACATCTGGCAATGTCATTCTTCCATCTCCACAGCACACCACTCATCCCACCTGCACCAACTCACTCAGCACCTTCCATACCCATTGGAGCACCTCTTCTCCTCCCACCTGCCTCGTAGAGTTTAGTGCCTACTTGGCTCCACATACCACCCTTCAAAGACGCCTGCACCCAGGCTGTCTGGTTGCACAGCTCCAGAAGCATCATCCACAATGTAATCTATATAGGTGATGCCCCCCGGAGTTGTGCCACAGGCAGCCCCAAGTCGGATACCAGGAGAGGTGTCTCTCTGACCCCACAGGCCAACAGCTCCAAACCTTAGCTCTTCCTATGGTAGGACCTCTGACACATAGAATAATCTATTTTTCTTGACTGAAGTTTAATATGGAGTAACTAAGGCACTCAGAAGTTAAAGGGCAACCTTAACAGCACAGAATGGAATAGATTAGATTGCATTCCAATCGACCTTTCTGTTCTCACCTGGCAGAGTGAAACACCGACCTTACTGTCTGTATCAACCCAATTGGTGA
>NW_006380107.1:0-1557 GCF_000327345.1 Myotis davidii
TGAGACCTTTCTTAGAGATTTTCTAATGCAATTACTTTTTAAGTAAAACTTCTGAAGACTTATATGCCCAAGGTAATTTTTATTGCACACTTGCATTTAGTTGAATGTCACTAAAATGTTCCTGCTGCTCTCTCCTGAAGGGGCCGGTAACAATCTTTCCAGTGCCATAAGGGGGAAAGGCAGGAGCAGGACGTTAACTATGTTCCTTCAACCTGTTCCCACTATTGCCCACTGAACCTGCCTAACTCACTCCAACACACACAACTCAAGATGGTCTTCAGTCACTTCCACAGTTTTATGCTTCGGGGTTGGTTTCTAAAATCCATGCTTTACTTTCTCATTTCTATCATTGTTTCAGGTTGATTTCCAAGGGGGAAGTAGCCATCACCTTGCTAGGTTACCTTGCTGGTTTGCTCTCCTGGCAGAAGTCAAATTTTGTGTATTCTAACTCTACATTTTACATAACTACACAAACCTAAAAAAATGCATTTGGTCATACTTCATATAGATTTTCACTTAAACATACTTCTAGATCCAATTATGCATATGTCTATTCCAGGTGTTATATAAGTGGCATGCTAAAGTCAGTGTATATGTGCTAGTGTCTCATTCTCTCGCTATAAAATGTTCATTAACCAGGGAGTACTTCTAGGCTTTTCTTCCCCAAAGCAAAAAATTAAAACTCAAAGTAATAATAAGCAATCAGGTCTAAATAGAATTGTACAGATTCACAGAGAAATCAATAGCATCATTCAGGAGGCACAACTCTCCCTTCCTATAAAAATAACAAAAAAGTGGCTGTTTGCATATTGCAAGTAAATGAAGGGATGTGAGATTGTAATGGGTAAAAACAGGAGGAGATAAACAAGGAATCCATAGGGTCTTTAAGTCAGAAAGTAAGAGTGTAAGCCTATGCAAAATCCAGCAATTTAAAGATACCCTAAAGGTCATTCTTCATTGACATGGTAAATTTAACTTAAAGAATCAAATAATACAGACTGTGTAAGGAGTATATGACTAGAAAAGCTAATAATGACATTTAATCTCTTTAACAGGTTTTATAACTCAGTCCAGCAAACAAACTGTAAAATGTCAATCTTCAAACGTTTCCTATTTCTAAAGTTATTTGATTCATTTTATAGATGAAACTCATGCTTATTGTATTACATTGGAGGTTAGTTATTTTTTAATTAATTTATTTTCTGTCTGTTAACCTTATTAGGAGAATTTATATTTAGCGAAATGAATCATTCCCCATCTTTGTAGGACTGACTGTACCTCAAACACAATGTCGCTTTGTTTTGTGCTCCAGCCATGGCAACATTTCATCTTGAATGCAGAAAACTAAGACTATTCACATCCCTCCTCACTCAGGATGAGAGATTAAATAGTTTAAAATAGAAAAACCTCATCTTGCTCCTTTATAGCCAGGAGGAAAAAATGAGTAAGAATTACAAGCTCTAGACAATCTATTCTTACATTAATGAGACAGATTTATAAAAAGATGCTACAAAAATGATGCGTAGTAGTTTCCAGGGCTGCCATAACAAATTACCA
>NW_006380108.1:0-1557 GCF_000327345.1 Myotis davidii
GTGCATACATTTTTTGGGACACCCTATATATGCATCAATGTATATATTCTTGTCAGTAATGAGTGGCGAGTGAAGATGAGGCCTATTCCACATTTTTAAACTAGGCGAAATTCAGCTCCTTTGTAGAGCTTCATCTGAATAGCCCTTTCAATCAGAGTGCTCTAATTACTCCACATTCCCTTAGCGCTCCGCTACTTATGACTCTGCTGTCATAGCAAAGGCTGACATCTACAGCCGGGAAGATCAGTAAGAAATGCATGATCGGGTGGTACAAGATCAAGCCCCAGGCATACATGGTCATGACTGGTATTGAGGGAAATGTCAGACTGCTAAAAAACAAATATGAATATGATGTAAGTGCCTGGAATCAAGAACGAGACACATTACATATAAAACGGTGTGTGTGGCACCTACCTGTGGGGGGTGTGAACATGTTCCCCGGTAGGTTTCTTTACTCCTTCCGGAAGGTGCATTCTGGGTCCATGACTTAGCCTCATACACGATCTGCCAATACTAAAAATTAGTGGGAAAACAGATGAATGGACATGAATACATCTATGTGGAAGGGTACTACCACCATCAAAAACTGTACAGAGGCTAACATCGGTCATGAAGAAAGAATATGTTGGCAGCCCATGCCCTGTGCTTCTATTTTGCCTTTAATTCCCAAGGCTAATCTTCCAAGTAAGAATGGCCTTCCTGGGAGCGTTTTCCCCATAGACCAGGACCTTCTACTTGTCCACACAGAATGAGCAAAGGAGGGAGTATAGAGCAGGTGAGAGTCTGTTTGCACATTAAGAAATTCTTAATGGTAAACGATGAAACAGTTTGTAAAATGTGGCTGTGTGGTCTCCAAACCTGGATCACATAAGGAAAAAATTAAAGAACTATTTGCCTGAGGTTGCCTGGTCTGAAATGACAGGAATGGGATGCAAATTATCTTAACTAGCTGTGAGACTGCTCAGACACAGATATGCAGAGATTAATACAATCATTTATCCTATAAAGGCTTGCTGAGCACCTATTCTATGCCAAACATTATGCCGGCACTGCAAACACAAGGAACAGGCCCTTGTCAAGTCCCTCATAGCCTTAGGGGTGAAACAAATGAACAAGCAACAGTTGCTGTGCAGTCCAGGGCATAATTCTAGACAATCCTAGAAGAGAAGTGTGCACTGGGGGCGTGGGATGCAGAGGAGAGGCACCTGACCTGGGCAATGCATGCTAGGGGTGGTTTTCTGACAATATCCAGCCCTCCAGCTCTAAAAGCCAAATTGTCACGTGATGATGAAGAAAGCTGCTAAATTCGTCTGTAGGAATAAACTATATGCATTAGAACAGTATCTCGGGGTGGTACGCTAATAGCCAGACACAACAAAAATCAACTTACAAGTTACAACTATTTGTAAAATCCATGCATGTTGCCCATACAATACTGTGCATATGAATAGATACAGGTTTATACTATAACTATATTCAGTAATAAATATGCATAAGTATGTGGTGTAAGTCATAAACACAAGAATCACATTCAGCATTGCAAGATGCTCTGGGGGG
>NW_006380109.1:0-1558 GCF_000327345.1 Myotis davidii
AAAAAAAATCATATTGTAATTCAAACCCATAATTGTTCCCACTTTACCATAGCAGACTCCTCAGCTTTGAACTGGATCAGCAACATATTTCACATTTGTTTACATCTGGTTTCACATTTGTTTAGGTGGCCACCTTAAACTCTCTAATACCTAATTTGTTGTTCTTTCTCCCGTGCAATGGTATCAATCTAGACTTTTGCATACACAAACACTTATTGAATTGAGATGTGTTTTTGGTTGTAAATTAATCTCTTCACTTTCATGTATAAATTTCATATATGCATCAGTTGTAAATTAAATGAAACATTTATAAAAATGAAGAAAAATCAAAATCATTTTCCCTGAAGAAATTAAAATATCACCAACTGAACTTCTCGACCTACTCATAAACCATACTTAACCCCATTAATTCTACTTCTCATTTTATGGACTCCCTAGAGATTGTCTCTTTCTCAAACCCGTTGTAAATGGGGAAGTCCCCAGGGTCCTTTTGAACACCCTTCTCATGCTTTGGAAGCATGATTCATGTTGCTAAATTTCAAATTGGTTTTTCATCATGTGTCTCACACTATATTACGTTATCCTGATGACTCACTATTGTCAGTTGGAGGTTACCTCAGATTTCAATTATTTCATGCTGGCAGTATGTGCATGAGGCTTTTGCTTTCGTAATTTTTCTCAATTTACTCCAGCAGTTTAGAAAGGTCCAGATGGAAATGAACATATTGAATGCTTAAAAAGAAGTGTTTGTGTTGTGTATGCAAGAAGTAAGACTCATTTCTTAATACACAGAGAAGGTTGTTTCTCTTTCTATTAGAAGTTACAAATGAAATAAAATCTTGGACCTCTGCATTCCCCTGCAGTAGTTAAGCTGATATAGCAGATACGTTGGTCTTAATTATTTATGGATGAGCCATGTGAAATGCCTGCCAAAGGTAGCAAAGGGAAAATAATGGCTGGTATTATGCAACTGACCTTGAATCCAGCTCTAATTGAAATTAATTACCCAAAGTTTTAAAATTTCAGCTTCTTATATTGGTGGCAATGTCCTTCTCTGGTGATAATGAATAGCCCCATTGTCTTACCATGAACTTTGCTTATCGCAAGCATTTATTTCAGAGAATTTGATACATATGATCCTTGCAGGAAAAACATTATTAATTGACTTGATTTCCCCTCTAATTCCTACATATTATGTTGACCTAACATTTACCCATTGACATTCCAGTAAGGCCAGCTGTTATTTTGTAGAATGATTATACAATTTAGCTCAATTTTGGGCTGGCCTCTGGAATATTTTGCCACTCAGAAGGAACAAACAGATTGTCTCATTTCCTTTACTTGTGTTTCGGGGAACACAAGAAATGAGCAACTGGATAGGGAAGATTATTATTTCTGTTAATTCTCATAAGCTGTCAGTCTTCCCAGGGCAGATAGTTGGTCAGAATGGGAATGATGCTAACTCATGAATCCACTCTTTGGAAAACATTTGCTTTGATATATTTCAGATGGAAGAGGGTGGGGTGGCAAGAGATTAACCAAAGAATTTATATGCATA
>NW_006380110.1:0-1559 GCF_000327345.1 Myotis davidii
CCAACCAACTAAGCCACACTGGCCAGGGCTTTTATATTAAAAGACATGGCCTGCCCAGCACTGTTATTACATGGATTTTGGAATTTCTTGATCTGTTCCTCACATTTCTTAACATTTACACACACACCCACACACATACTCTCTATCCCATTTCCTTGTTTTTATCTAGAGTTGCAATCTAGCATTTTCTATCCAGCGCTTCCAAATGACTGTGCTACTCTCTACTGGGGTTCATTACAACATTAATGTATAGTGAAAAGATGACATATAAACAGCTATGTTTTTCATCATTCATATCTCCAGTTTGTTCCTTTTCATAAACACATATTTCATTTCACGGATGTGCTACCCTCTTGCTCTTCTGATTATATTCATTACATGCTCGGTAGAGGGGGTGTCCATGGTGTTTTTAGTAAAAGGGACTTAGAAATAAAGTCTGCTTGGTGATGCTGTTCCCTGGGACCTGTGTTTCTGGGCTTATCAACCATCTGAAGTCCAACACAATCTGCTTTTGGAGACAGATGCTACCCTCTCTCCACCTAGTGTAGGATCTAACAAAGCAGGTGTCACGTGCTGAATCTAAACGACAGCTGCTCCTGCCGCAGTGCTCCTGTCAGTTTCCTTGTGGGCTGTCCCAGGGCATCGCCCTCTCCAGGTCTGTGTAATCTCCTGGATAGAGCCCTTCCCCACTTTCCACAGTGGCACTCTCTCCTGTAACCAGACGCTTCCGAATGGCTCTTCAATAGGAGCTCATCAATGTTGTGTGCGTGAAACACAGTCTATACTCCAATGACGTTTCTTGTCCTTTTCCATAAAGAAAAAAAATCATGGAAGACACACAAGCTCAAAGAAATTTAGGAACTTATCCCAAAGTATTGTTTTGTGTGTGTGCACATGTGAGTGTCTGTGTAGAAAATGAGTACCTTCATGCATTTATTCTTCCAGCAAATATTTATTAGCACCTGCTCTCTGCCTGTATTGGTGAAGGATCTAGAGACAGAGCAGTGAGAAAAACAGGAACAATCCTTGGTTTTGTGAAGGTTAAACTTCCATTCCATGACCTCACAAAATATACTCTAGATCTCTGACTTATGTTTTATGGGGTTTTGGTTGGTTTGTTTTCAAAATCGGGATGGTACTCTTCTTAGAGCTATCAATCTACATTTCTCCAGTCAATATCATGTTGCAATTTTCCAGATAAAATATCCTAATATAATTAATTGCCCTCACATTCAACTGGAGACCATAATGAGAATGAAAAATAAGGAAGAAAACTACATCTATATATCATTAAGAGAGGGCTGGCTATGTCTTTCAATCATATTCCATCTGTAATACATGACCAATTGCAATAGGCTGTTAATGTGAAACAAAAACGATGGGCAAAAGGCAGCTTATCCAAATTAGGGTTTTGTTCTTCTCATATGACACCAAGGCAAGTGATGCTACGAGAACTTCACAATAACATCAGGCTCCAGGCAATGTCTTTCCTTCTTTCCCCACATGTCTATCCTATGCCTTTGCCCCATACTTATGAGATGGTTGCATTGCCATGGTTG
>NW_006380112.1:0-1558 GCF_000327345.1 Myotis davidii
AACCCTTGGACCTGCTGGGGCTGGACCCCAACACTACTGTGTCTGTTCTTCATAAGGCATTATGTACTCATGGTGATCTCTTCATGATATGTTCTATCTATTCAGACTGTATTTAATCATTCCCCTTCCCCTTGATCATTCATCTTTCACGTGGCACTCACTATATTCTAATAAAATCATGGGCTTGTCTACTGTCTTCTCTATTTGATGGAAAGGTCTTTGGAGACACAGAACCATATTTATTTATACCCACCATAGTGCCTTCCACTTAGATCCTCAGTATATTTTAACAAATTAATATTTATATCAGAGAAATAACAACATTTCTCTGAAATGAGCTCTGCTTTTCTCTCTCCCTAGAATCCACATGATATAAAAGAATTTGTGAGAGTGTCTTATGCTGCTTTAAAATGTAAAGTTTGTTTCTAGTAGGAATTATGACTATTCTAAGCTCTTGGAAAGTGAACCCACTTTTGTGGTGGGTGGGGATACAGGAGCTAGCATTTTAAAGTTTCTGAATATGATTTTCCAGGCATGTTCTTCTCATTCTAAAATGCGTTTAATTGCCACAGGAACTGGGCCTCCTGCAGCTACAGGAAGGTGCATCCGGAAGAAGCATGAGGTCTCCACTCTGCTGCTTGACTATTCTGTCTTTCCATACTTACATCTCCCTAATACTTGGTAAGTGCTGGGCTACATTTTATGTCATTGTCAGTTGATTATCTTTCATCTAAGTAACAATTTTGAAAAATCAGTAAGCGGTAATAGTCTAAATCTGTTCATTTATTTTTTTATGAATAAAGATGGAAAATAGTAACATTTGTCAGGGATGGTGGAGGGTTTCTTTCATTGAATTTTTAAAATCTGTTCATAGCTAAAAAAATGCTATAATACTTGTTGAAGGAGATCTATGTTAGCATCCTAGATTTCCTTTTAAATTAAAAAGTGGGCTAAAATAAGTTAACATTGCCATTAAAACCGGAAATTCCAATTAGGGAATCTAAGACAACCACCTCCGTTCTTAAGAATTAGTCTGTCCTAGAGCTTTCTTAAATGAAAGTCACAGACGAGGCTTGTCTTATTATATTTTCCAAAGAAATGAACAGCTTTCATCCTTTCCATGAATAGGCATTTGCTGCGTGTTAATGAACTGTGGAGAACTGATTACCAGGGTCTGCCATGTTTCCTGGAGACTGAGGCTTTTCCTGTTACATTTGCAGGGACAGGAGAGGTGAACCTTGTGGAAGCGGAGAACCTCCTGGCACCTTTCCTGAAGCAGTTTCCAAATGTAAGCCGAGAATTGCAAGTGTATATTTCAGCCGCGATCCCCTGGCCAGGCCGACCATCAAACAGTGTGTTCTCTTCCTTTCTCCACAGGGCTCACTCATGCTGTTCTATCACGCCCGAATAGAGCTGCTGAAAGGGAACGTAGAAGAGGTAATTTCTTTGGGAGGAATTACTTGGGAAGTTATCTGTGTGGTGGAGTTGCATCACATTCTCATTCAACATAAGTCAGTTTAGCTGTATGCCCTAGACCAGTGGTCGGCAAACTGCGGCC
>NW_006380113.1:0-1559 GCF_000327345.1 Myotis davidii
CACACACACACACACAAACAACAACAACAACAAAAAACTATTAGTAGATTCAGTTGGCAGGAGATAGATCTGTTAGGAAATGAAGAGACCATTCATTATCTAGGAGCTAACATTCAATTTTCAATGTTTTTCATTCCTTATGGGCCACCCCACAGACTTAGTCTTGCTGATGATGGATTCTCAACAGGGTAAGAAGACCTGAAACTCAGAATACCAACTGGCTTATTAATATGGTACTCTTTTCACTGTCGCTAACATATAGTCATTCCTTCTTCTCTATATCCTCAATTTCTCTAACTCTACTCTGTGATACAGTTCACTTTGACTTTTCATCTTGTGTTTCTTAAAATTCTATTAGCGCCATCACTTTTATTAACCTGAGAGATAATATAGGCACCTTTTTATGGTGAATCTATGCCAAACATCGTGTTAGATATTTTTTAAAGCGTCATTTCCAAATGTTGGCAGTTTTAAAGAGGTTTTTCCCCCCTTCTATCTTTAGAGTCATCTCTGTTCTCCAGATTTTTATTTGATTTCCTGATTTTAGAATCTGTTGATGTCCTTACTATTCCCAACACTGGTAGTTCTGTTATTTGCTCCCTAGCCTTTGTCCTCTGGCCTTAGTCAAAAGTCTCACTCAAAGTAGTCTTTCATTGTATCTTTTGTTGTAACCTGTGAATAATTGCTTAAGGAAAGTTCTGGCATCTAATTAAATTTGACATTCATTGCTTTCTAACTTTGTTAGCTCTTATAAATGAAAGTGAGTACCTTATGGACTAATGGATTTTCCCTTGGGATGAAAAGTGATTCAAAACACTGGGATTCACACTGTGGTCTTCTCTATAGACATCACACAGTGTAACAGAAAAAATAATAATACACAAAAGCAGACCTGAATATAAATTATTAGACAATGTCATAAAATGAAAAACCCTAAATAAATGCAAAAAAACAACAATAAAAACCTGTCTTCAGTTAGTCATTTAGTAAACATGCATTTAAAAAACAAACAAAACTATTATAAGCCAAGCACTTTTCTTAGTGCTATAAATTCAGAGAGCTGTATAAACTTTGACTTTGGAGAAACTACTGTGTGATGAAACTTATATGTATGAAACAATAATAAACTCTATTATTGAAATAAAACTGATGAGCATTCTGACTACGAAGACAATACATTTTCAGAAAATGAAAATATCAAGTGTTAGTAAGAATGGATTTGGAGTTAGGTGGTTGTATGAACCCTCCTACACATGATCATTTTAAAAAAATGAATAAGTTATTTTCAGAAAACAATAATTTAAAGGCACTGGAAAACATCCAAACACAGAGAGAAGCCCAAAGAGAGTTTACTTTTGAAAAGCTGCAACTAGAATGGGTAGATCATTCGTTTGTGACTTTCTGGTTATGAAGGTAGAAAATAATAACAAAAGCTGCAGGTTTATTGATGTGGTGGGAGAAAAACTTGAATGAGAGAAAAATGTGATTATATATAAACTCTGCTTAAATCCAGGAATGTGGCTAAATTGTGCAGTCACAAGGGAGAGCCCAAGAGGCTC
>NW_006380114.1:0-1559 GCF_000327345.1 Myotis davidii
AAAAAAAAAAGATGTTTGTTCATTTAAATTACTCTCCACTGCTACTTTCCTGCCTAACAATGATAATACATAGTGAATTCTACAGCCACAAAAGGGAAGGAGAATGCCTATCTTAAAACAGAAAAGGAGGAAAAAGAGGAAATATATATAACATCCCAATGAGCAAATGAATCATGGAAATTAGAATGGAAGAACCTATTATGCAATGAAGACTACAGTTCAGGGAAAACACACTTCCACTTATGTTTATATCAGGTTACACTGCTCAGCATTTATACTGTTCCTCCAACAAGAGCTGTGTCTTCCCTCTCTGACACCACACACACCTCATTATTGCCTGTAGTAGCTTTTTGCTCAGCCCGAGTGAGATAGTTTTGAAGTCTAAGTTCACACACTACAGTAATTAACTACCTAATTGGTCTAGAGTGAATCTTATATTGTCTCCTATGATACCTTCGTGTTCCCCATCACACCACTTAATAGAAGCTGCCACTATTTCTAATGCTCCAATCAGGTGATTGAAGAGGCCGATTTATCCAGTCATAGGGGAAAGCAATGAAAGGACTAGAAGCATTCTTCTCACATAGGGACCTGAAAATGGTTTAGGGCTGCAAATGAGGTTTTAGAATGGGTATCTTTCTGCTTAGGTAACATGAAGGTTTCTTAGGACTGTCATCGCCAGCCAGGTGACGACATTCATTCCAGGGGTTCTGATAGTATAATCTCTGGGCCAGCAGCATCACTGTCACCTGGTACTTGCTGAAATGCAAATTCTTGGGCCACACCCAGGAATGCTGATTCAGAACCGCTGGAAAGGGAGCCCAGTGCTCTGTGTCTGAACAAGCACCTCACCCCCCAGGGGACTGTAATGCACACCGGAATTTGGAACCAATGTGTTACACTGTTAAAGAATTTTTGATAAAAAGATAAAATCATAAATCTCATCCCATTTTAAATAATCACGTGTCAATTTCTTTAACTTATCAATGAGAAGAGTGGTAAGATGTTATAACCTGTTTAAAGAAGAATTCAAATAACTACCGATATCTAGGTACTCATAAAGGCCGAAACGAACTTACAAATAATGTAAGACTACCTCATCTCTGGGCAATAATCACTTGCATTCCATCAAGCACATCCATCTGCTTCTCTATGGATCATTTGTATGATTATTGGTGTGAAATATGAAATTAGTGGAGTCAGATTAAAATGAAGCCATTGGAGTCATTTCAGAGGAACTGCCCTATGCATTCTGTTTTCCTCACCTTCCGAACTGTGCCAAACTGCCCACGTTCCAAAAAGTCAGTAGGAACAAGAATATCCTGTTTGTAAGGACTGATGAAAGGACTTTACTGATGACCAAATTGCTAACCAAACAAGGAAGTACACACCTATCCTTTCACCTGATTATCAAGCACCAATAAACTCTTCTTTAATTCCCCTTACATCACCTACCTTCCCTTTTCCCATAAAAGCCCTGACCCCCTCCTCTGCTGCGGGATGGGAAGTGGTCGCATTTGAGTTTATGCCTCAATCTACGTCACCCTTCATATTTTTTT
>NW_006380115.1:0-1559 GCF_000327345.1 Myotis davidii
CTTCTTCCCCTACCCAGCATTTTCCTGCTCATGTGAACCTCTGTTTCTTAGGAATAAAATCATCTCTGAAAACTGTTTATTTAAATAAATAACCCTGAAAATGTGGCTTATTCATGTTTTTCTGATGTCTACAATTTTTGTGTATATGGTGTGTATATATTTCCCCCCTCTCGCTGACATCATTATATCCACCTACACAAATATGTAGTGCCTGGCTTGTGAGCTGTCCTGGAATTCCATGTGTGACTTAGTTCCAGGCACAGAGTGGGAGATAGAGATGTATATATCCATAATCTTTTGGAAAGGCAGTCATAATCTACCCAAGGATGCATGCTCTGGCCACAGCAAGCACCCCAAGAAAAATGAGTTTATTCATGGGTTTCTTCCCTGCATTCTCTATGCATTTTTTGAACACCTACTGAGTATAGTTTATATGCCAGTCACAGTTTGCACCTCTGCTATAGATACCCTGCAAACTACACAAAGGCACACTTGATTCTTCTACAGTCTCTGGAATGCATAGCTCTTATTATGTTAATGAAGGACATTTAAGAAGCATTTTAATAACTCAACTCCCAGATCATGGGGCCTACTATTGTTAAAAATCATCAGTAACTTTGATTGTGGAGATTACCTATTTTATGGTAGAGCTCCGGTAGCTGAACCTCCACTTTCTCTCTCTGGAAAAGATGGTACTCAGCTTGTTCACAGACGGGAGGGATCATATTGAACTGTCTGGCTACAGAGTAGGCTTCCTAGGGAGAAATAAGATTGCAACTGGATTTATGCTGATGAGAAATAAGATTGCCCTGTGATTCTATGCATGAGAAATTTTCATTTTAGTAAAATCAATACAAACCAAGAAGCATGGAGGATGCCATACAATAGGCAAAGTTATGACCATCAATTTCACTAAGAGTGATACCAAACGCAAGAAATCCTTATTATTCTTCGGGAGGGTTTGGGCTGAGAAAAGCCCAGGGCAAATTAGTCCCAGTGTGAATTATGGACAATAATAAAGAGAATGTAGTTTGACTAATTAGAGTCTAAAGAAATGGAACAGACAGTATCCACAGGTGATCTTTAATTAGCATGTGACAAACAGTATAGTCATTTAATAGAGTTTTTAAAAGAAAACTAGAATATTGTGTTCACATATCTCATTAACTAAGAAATTCAATTTACTCTCTTGCTGCCAAAGACATGCTAAAACGCGTTTCCTGTTAGAGACTTGCACCTTCCCTGTTGTGTTCTGAGCTGATGAGATCCAGCCCCCACATCCCTCTCTGTAATGAGGGAATTGACCAGAGAATTCTAGTGCCAAAGCAATTGTGAGGGAAGATTGCAAGAGGTCTTGCAGTTTACACATGGTATCTGAGAAACAGTACATGCATACCTCAGAGATATTGCAGGCTTAGTTCCAGACCACTGCAATAAAGTGAATATGGCAATAAGGTGGGCCACACGAATTTTTTGGCTTCCCAGTACATAAAAAAGTTATGGTCACACTATAATGTAGTCCTGAAATTTTTAACCTTTTTCATCTCATGGCACATATA
>NW_006380116.1:0-1559 GCF_000327345.1 Myotis davidii
TCATCATCATCATCATCATCATCATCATCTATCCAAATATAATATTTATTACTTATCATGTGCCAAACTATGCTAAATGATTCAAATGTACTATCTGTCTTAGTTATTGAATTTGCCATTGTTTTTTATATTTTAAACCTGAAGAAGCTGACACATATGGAGAACTAGTTGTAAATCTAGAAAATGGTAGAACATGATCTTAAACTCAGATATGTCAAAGATCCTGCTCTAATCACTTCAATATAAAATACTGTAAATGGCTAGACTATATCTTGAGGGGGGAGAAAGAAAATTGCAATTACATAGCTGGAAATATGTCTTCATACATAAGAACATATCAGTAAAGAAAAGCACAATAACCAAAATTCTGTTTGCCTTTGTTTTAGCATGTTTAATGGTGCTATGCATGGTCACTTCTAATGAAAAGTTAAAATGATCTCCAGTAATAATAAGTCACTTGTTAACAGATTACTTTTCACTATAGATACTTGAACTTTCTTATTAATACCTTACATTGTTACAATGTGTATCTGTTTGTTATTCTAAAGAGCTTTAAAGGATGAAAACTTATCTTCTAGGGAAAACGATACAAAGATTGCCAAACAGGACAAACATGCCTTCACTCTACAAGAGAATATTTCTCATGATGTTTCTACTTTTTAGCTAAATGCTAAATATTCTCTGTATATTCCCCCCAAAGAGGGAGATTTATGGCAATAATTAATGCCTGATATAGATCACACAGTGAGGTCTATAGCTCCCAGGTGATAGCTACAAAGTGCAAAATGTATTTCTGCAGACCATGAACACATTGAAAATACACTGATGACTGTACCAGTAAATTGGTTTAGGGGTAGAATGCAACTGGTTGTTTAGATGAGAGTGCGGGTGGGAAGTGGAAGAGTATGAGATAATTTTCTCACTCAAAAAGTTGTGTTCTTTCTAGAGTGGAGCCAGGGTAATTCTGAGTAATAACCATAAAGCAGCTATGTTGAAGGAACCGCATGAGCAACAGCAACAGTGGGGAACTAGAGGAGGATTTGCAGGAAAGGCTGGTGGAGGAGGTGATGGCCCAGTCAAAACTGGAACCAGGGATATAATAACTACTGGAATCAATGCTATTGTAACTATGGATATAACATCCAATGTTAAGGTGGTTATGGAAGATATGACTACACTGGTTACAACATCTATGGCTATGATTATAGCAGCCAGCAGAGTGATTATGGGAAAGTATCCAGGTGAGGTGATCATCAAAATAGCTACACACCATACTAAGTTACTCCATTTGCCACTTACCTCAAGAGTTGATGAGGTAGTATTTTACAATTTGAAGATTCATTTAAAGGTGTCTCCTGTCACCTGCTAATAGCAGTTCAAACTAAAGGTAAAGAAATTTACTGGACATTATTAAATTTAATAGAGAAATCCATATGCCTACTAGTGTTCACATAGAATTTTATTGTTTGCATTGATAATTATAGTTTAATTCTAATTACTTATGGTGCTGTTTTCATAATACACTAATACTACAGGCCCAGTGCACGAAATTCATGCAC
>NW_006380117.1:0-1559 GCF_000327345.1 Myotis davidii
AAAAAAAAAGTTATAAACGGCTAATTTCCAGAGGAAAAAAGTTACAAGAGCCCTTTAAACAACAATGTACCTAAAATAGAATAATAGAATATAGTTAGTTATTAATAGCTTTTTATTTCCTGAGATGTTTTTGGTCTTCTGACTGAAGATGCTTAGGCATACCTCTCTGTTCATTTCAGTGTTCTCCTGCGGTGGAGCCTTCATTGGGAAGGGGTAAGGGGGAGGCTAGCCCCCATCAGGTAATGGGTCAACCTGTGTGCAGATGTTCATTGGGGAGCAGAAGCCATGGGTGAGACACAGAATCAGCTGAGCCCGTGGGCCATTTAGCAATATCCTCTCATATCCTAAAACTGACAATAGCCTGATCAAGATGAGACAATCAATGTCAAAACAATCATCAAGAGACCATTAGAGAGTTCATAGTCCTTGCAATGCCATACAACTTTTGGGGGGTTGTAACCTCTAAAAATGAGCTAGGAATTGAGACTAGGACAGGTGGTTCTCAGGATTCCATGAAGTTCTTAGAAAAATTTGTATTTTAATACATTTTAGAACAGAAATATCTATTGTAGGTTAACTGCTGTTGCAAATCATGTATGCTGGCTTTCGCTGGAACAAGAAACTAGTTTATACCAAATAAGGCCAGTTGTAAAATCATGTATTCTTGTTGAGTTCTTTGAAAATTCTACATCGGTTCATCTGAAAATTGTCAGCCACCAATCACCCAGAATTCCCTTCATGAAATCTCCATGCTAATGTTTTGTTTCTTTATCAAAGTTGTCTTAATGACTATTAAACTATTATTCTCAGGACTTTATCTTCTACCTGCTGCCTACTGTCCTATTTTTGTAGCCTTCTGATATTATTGTAAATAGTCTTTTATATAGACCAATTTCCAGAACTTTCAAAATCCCACATAGCTAATGGAAGTTGCTTTCTGCTTCCTTATAGATTTTTATTTTAAATAAACTGTTTAATAAATAATGTGATACAAAACTGTCATCCCTCCTCTGGATACTCACTGAATCCAACTGTAATTGGTACCAAAACTTAGAAGGAAAATCTCTAAGTACACCTTTTACCAGAATATTGTTTGGGCTTTTTCTTATATGGAAAAATCTATGATGTTATATCACTTGTTATCCTCATAGTAGCTGGCATTCATTCCCTGAGATAAATCTTCTGATAAATAAAAATTAGAAATATTTTCTCTAATAAAGTTTTAGCATCTAATGATAAAGTAATGAGCCAAAAAGACTAAGAAAAACTGGTAAGTATCTGTACATATGAGTAGATGAAACTCTGGAGTGTTCATGTGATGGGGCCACAATTCCTTGATTCCAAAATCCCAAGAACACTGAATACTGATTTTTTAAAATAAATTAGTTACAAACTCAATGCCCTGAACAGAGGTGAAGCTATCATGTATTTAATATAATCTTTATATATTTGCTACAAAAATTGTATTTTCTTTCTGGATGTTAAAGTGTATTTTTAAATTTTTGAAAAATTCTGGGTTCTTAAATACATCTGCCTCCCAGATGAAAAGGAACGGGTAT